>NC_141035.1:17492500-17792500 GCF_052040795.2 Danio rerio | reverse complement strand
CGTTGAGGTTTGTCATGCCACCACAGACACGGCCCTCTGCAAAAACTCTAGATCTTCACAATATATCATCGCTAGAGCTTTTAGATGACACCACTCTGTTTTGGTGCTGATACGGGAAAGTTTGTGGAAGGAGTTTGTTACAGTGTCAAACATGTCATTTCCTGTGGCCAGCAGGTGGCGCTATAACTTTAACTGGATATCAGCACATAAACCTGTTCAGGTCAGGACTGTTATTAAATGTGTGAATTTTGAGGCAGATCGAATATTGCATGCCTGAGTTATAACGACTTCCTGTTTTGTGGCGAATCATCAAAGTTTGCGAGGCCGCCACGGACACGCCCATCTATGAAAACTCTAAAGCTTCACAATTTATCATCACCAAGGCTTTAAGATGACAAAACCCAATTTTGGTGTTGATTGGATAAAATCCCTAGGAGGAGTTCGTTAAAATACAACGCCTGGAAATGGCAAAAATGCCACTTTTTCGCCGCAGGAAGTTAATAATATCTGACTTCCTGTTGGGTTGGAGATATGGCTCCAAGAGACTTTTTCGTATGTTTTGGCATGTTTAAGGTGTGTGCCAATTTTCATGCATGTGCGTGATTCGTAGCTCGGGGGCTCGTCCGTTTAATGTTTCTAGGTGGCGCTGTCGAGTCGTTTTGTCACGCCCACTACAATATTGTTATGGGGATGTGTTCAAGAGATGACGTTTATCAACCATGTGAAGTTTCAGGCAGATCGGACATTGTGTGGTTGAGTTATAAGGACTTCCTGTTCCATGGCGAAGCATTTAGGTTTGTCATACCGCCACGGACACGCCCCTCTGCGAAAACTCTAGATCTTCACAATATATCATTGCTAGAGCTTTCAGATAACACCACCCAATTTTGAAGCTGATACAAAAAAATTTGTGGGAGGAGTTTATTACTCCGTAAATCATGTCATTTCCTGTGGCCAGCAGGTGGCGCTATAACTGTATCTGGATATTGGCATATAAACGTGTTCAGGTCAGGACGCTTATCAAGCGTGTGAATTTTGAGGCAGAACTAATAATGCATGCCTGAGTTATAACGACTTCCTCTTTTGTGGCGAATCGTCAAAGTTTGCGAGGCCGCCACGGACACGCCCATCGATGAAAACTCTAAAGCTTCGCAATTTAACATCGCCAAGGCCTTTAGATGACAAAACCCAATTTTGGTGTCGATCGGATAAAATCCCTAGGAGGAGTTCGTTAAAATACAACGCCTGGAAATGGCAAAAACGCCACTTTTTCACCACAGGAAGTTAAAAATATCTGACTTCCTGTTGGGTTTGAGATATGGCTGCAAGAGACTTTTTCGTATGTTTTGGCATGTTTGAGGTGTGTGTCAATTTTCGTGCATGTGCGTGATACGTGGATCGGGGGCTCGTCCGTTTAATTTTTCTAGGTGGCGCTGTCGAGTCATTTTGCCACGCCCACTTCCGAAGCCCATAATAAACGTAAATTTTCACCACTTCTGAGGCGTGTGCAAAGTTGCGTGAGTTTTCGGGCATGTTTAGCCCCTCAAAACCGCGATTCATTCCGGACGAGAATAATAATAATAATAATTAAAGCTGCAAGCAGCGATGAAAGGGACCTCGCACCCGGGCTCACCGCCGCCCGGTGACGTTACGATGACAGAGAACAGCGAACAATAATAATTTAAGCCGATATATAAAAAAAAATCTAAGAAAATCACAGATTTATGCCAAACTTCCTCCTGTCAGCAGGTGGCGCTATAACTGTGACTTAAGATTGGCATGTAGATGTCTTAAGGAGAGGAATCTTATCAACCACGTGAAGTTTCAGGCACATGGGACATTGTGTGGCTGACTTATAAGCCAAACTACCTTCTGCCAGCAGGTGGCGTTATGACTGACTTAATATTGTTATGTGGATGTGTTCAGGAGCGGACTTTTATCAACCATGTGAAGTTTCAGGCAGATCAGAGATTGTGTGGAGATTGTGTTTTAAGACAAACTACATTCTGCCAGCAGGTGGCGCTATGACTGACTCAGTATTGTTATGTAGATGTGTTCAGGAGAGGACTTTTATCAACCATGTGAAGTTTCAGGCAGATCAGAGATTGTGTGGAGATTGTGTTTTAAGACAAACTACATTCTGCCAGCAGGTGGCGCTATGACTGACTCAGTATTGTTATGTAGATGTGTTCAGGAGAGGACTTTTATCAATCATGTGAAGTTTCAGGCAGATCAGACATTGTGTGGTTGAGTTATAAGAAATTCCTGTTCCATGGCGAAGCGTTGAGGTTTGTCATGCCACCACAGACACGCCCCTCTGCAAAAACTCTAGATCTTCACAATATATCATCGCTAGAGCTTTCAGATGACACCACTCTATTTTGGTGCTGATATTGGAAAGTTTGTGGGAGGAGTTTGTTACAGTGTCAAACATGTAATTTCCTGTGGCCAGCAGGTGGCGCTATAACTGTAACTGGATATCGGCACGTAAACCTGATCAGGTCAGGACTATTATTAAATGTGTGAATTTTGAGGCAGATCGAATATTGCATGCCAGAGTTATAAAGACTTTCTGTTTTGTGGCGAATCATCAAAGTTTGCGAGGCCGCCACAGACACGCCCATCGAAGAAAACTCTAAAGCTTCGCAATTCAACATCACCAAGGCTTTAAGTTGACAAAACCCAATTTTGGTGTTTATCAGATAAAATCCCTAGGAGGAGTTCGTTAAAATACAACGCCTGAAAATGGCAAAAGCGACACTTTTTCGCCACAGGAAGATAAAAATATCTGACTTCCTATTGGGTTTGAGATATGGCTCCAAGAGACTTTTTCGTATGTTTTGGCATGTTTGAGGTGTGTGCCATATTTTGTGCATGTGCGTGATTCGTAGATCGGGGGCTCGTCCGTTTAATTTTTCTAGGTGGCGCTGTCGAGTCATTTTGCCACGCCCACTTCAATATTGTAATGTGGATGTGTTCAAGAGATGACGTTTATCAACCACGTGAAGTTTCAGGCAGATCGGACATTGTGTGGTTGTGTTATAAGGACTTCCTGTTCCATGGCGAAGCATTGAGGTTTGTCAAACCGCCACAGACACACCCCTCTGCGAAAACTCTAGATCTTCACAATATATCATCGCTAGAGCTTTCAGAGGACACCACTCAATTTTGGTGTTGATATGATAAAATTTGTGGGAGGAGTTTATAACTCTGTAAATCATGTCATTTCCTGTGGCCAGCAGGTGGCGCTATAACTGTATCTGGATATTGGCATGTAAACGTGTTCAGGTCAGGACTCTTATCAAACGTGTGAATTTTGAGGCAGATCAGATAATGCATGCCTGAGTTATAACGACTTCCTCTTTTGTGGCGAATCATCAAAGTTTGCGAGGCCGCCATGGACACGCCCATCGATGAAAACTCTAAAGCTTCGCAATTTAACATCGCCAAGGCCTTTAGATGACAAAACCTAATTTTGGTGTCGATCGGATAAAATCCCTAGGAGGAGTTCGTTAAAATACAACGCCTGGAAATGGCAAAAACGCCACTTTTTCGCCGCAGGAAGTTAAGAATATCCGACTTCCTGTTGGGTTTGAGATATGGCTCCTTGAGACTTTTTTGTATGTTTTGGTGTGTTTGAGGTGTGTGCCAATTTTCATGCATGTGCGTGATTCGTGGATCGGGGGCTCGTCGATTTAATTTTTCTAGGTGGCGCTGTCGAGTCATTTTGCCACGCCCACTTCCGAAGCCCATTACAAACTTAAATTTTCGCCACTTCTGAGGTGTGTGCAAAGTTTCGTGAGTTTTCGGGCATGTTTAGCCCCTCAAAACTGCGATTCATTCCGCGGAAGAAGTCGGAAGAATAATAATAATTAAAGCTGCAAGCAGCGATGATAGGGACCTCGCACCCGGGCTCACCGCCGCCCGGTGACCTTACGATGACAGAGAACAGCGAACAATAATAATTTAAGCCAATATATAAAAAAGATCTAAGAAAATCACAGATTTATGCCAAACTTCCTCCTGTCAGCAGGTGGCGCTATAACTGTGACTTAAGATTGGCATGTAGATGTGTTCCGGAGAGGAAACTTATCAACCATGTGAAGTTTCAGGCACATGGGACATTGTGTGGCTGAGTTATAAGCCAAACTACCTTCTGCCAGCAGGTGGCATTATGACTGACTCAATATTGTTATGTGGATGTGTTCAGGAGTGGACTTTTATCAACCATGTGAAGTTTCAGGCAGATCAGAGATTGTGTGGAGATTGTGTTTTAAGACAAACTACATTCTGCCAGCAGGTGGCGCTATGAAAGACTCAATATTATTATGTAGATGTGTTTAGGAGAGGACTTTCATCAACCATGTGACATTTTATGCAGATCTGACATTGTGTGACCGAGTTACAAGCCAAAATGTCTTCTACCAGCAGGTGGCGCTATGACTCTGTCTCAATAATATTATGTAAATGTGCTCAAGAGAGGACTTTCATCAACCATGTGAAGTTTCAGGCAGATCGGACATTGTGTGGCCGAGTTACAAGCAAAACTACCTTCTGCCAGCAGGTGGCGCTATGACTATGACTCAATATTATAATGTAGATGTGCTCAGAAGAGGACTTTTATCAATCATGTGAAGTTTCAGGCAGATCAGACATTGTGTGGTTGAGTTATAAGAAATTCCTGTTCCATGGCGAAGCGTTGAGGTTTGTCATGCCACCACAGACACGCCCCTTTGCAAAAACTCTAGATCTTCACAATATATCATCACTAGAGCTTTCAGATGACACCACTCTATTTTGGTGCTGATACGGGAAAGTTTGTGGAAGGAGTTTGTTACAGTGTCAAACATGTCATTTCCTGTGGCCAGCAGGTGGCGCTATAACTGTAACTGGATATCGGCACGTAAACCTGTTCAAGTCAGGACTGTTATTAAATGTGTGAATTTTAAGGCAGATCGAATATTGCATGCCAGAGTTATAAAGACTTCCTGTTTTGTGGCGAATCAAAGTTTGCGAGGCCGCCACGGACACGCCCATCGATGAAAACTCTAAAGCTTCGCAATTTAACATCACCAAGGCTTTAAGATGACAAAACCCAATTTTGGTGTTTATCAGATAAAATCCCTAGGAGGAGTTCGTTAAAATACAACACCTGAAAATGGCAAAAGCGCCACTTTTTCGCCATAGGAAGTTAAAAATATCCGACTTCCTGTTGGGTTTGAGATATGGCTCCAAGAGACTTTTTCGTATGTTTTGCCATGTTTGAGGTGTGTGCCAATTTTTGTGCATGTGCGTGATTCGTAGATCGAGGGCTCGTCCGTTTAATTTTTCTAGGTGGCGCTGTCGAGTCATTTTGCCACGCCCACTTCAATATTGTTATGTGGATGTGTTCAAGAGATGACGTTTATCAACCATGTGAAGTTTCAGGCAGATCGGACATTGTGTGGTTGAGTTATAAGGACTTCCTGTTCCATGGCGAAGCGTTGAGGTTTGTCATACCGCCACGGACACGCCCCTCCGCAAAAACTCTAGATCTCTACAATATATCATCGCTAGAGCTTTCAGATGACACCACTCAATTTTGGTGTTGATACGATAAAATTTGTGGGAGGAGTTTGTTACTCCGTAAATCATGTCATTTCCTGTGGCCAGCAGGTGGCGCTGTAACTGTATCTGGATATTGGCATGTAAACGTGTTCAGGTCAGGACGCTTATCAAGCGTGTGGATTTTGAGGCAGATCGGGTAATGCATGCCTGAGTTATAACGACTTCCTCTTTTGTGGCGAATCGTCAAAGTTTGCGAGGCCGCCACGGACACGCCCATCGATGAAAACTCTAAAGCTTCGCAATTTAACATCGCCAAGGCCTTTAGATGACAAAACCCAATTTTGGTGTCGATCGGATAAAATCCCTAGGAGGAGTTCGTTAAAATACAACGCCTGGAAATGGCAAAAACGCCACTTTTTCGCCGCAGGAAGTTAAAAATATCCGACTTCCTGTTGGGTTTGCGATATGGCTCCAAGAGACTTTTTCGTATGTTTTGGCATGTTTGAGGTGTGTGCCGATTTTCGTGCATGTGCGTGATTCATATATCGGGGGCTCGTCCGTTTAATTTTTCTAGGTGGCGCTGTCGAGTCATTTTGCCACGCCCACTTCCGTGACCCATGATAAACGTAAATTTTCGCCACTTCTGAGGCGTGTGCAAAGTTGCGTGAGTTTTCGGGCATGTTTAGCCCCTCAAAACCGCGATTCATTCCGCGGAAGAAGAAGAAGAATAATAATAAACGGAGCAATTCCAATAGGGCCTTGCACCGTTCGGTGCTCGGTCCCTAATAAACGGAGCAATTCCAATAGGGCCTTGCACCGTTCGGTGCTCGGTCCCTAATAAACGGAGCAATTCCAATAGGGCCTTGCACCGTTTCGGTGCTCGGTCCCTAATAATAAAAAACGGAGCAATTCCAATAGGGCCTACGCACCGTTTCGGTGCTCGGTCCCTAATAAGAAACGGAGCAATTCCAATAGGGCCTTGCACCGTTCGGTGCTCGGTCCCTAATGATTAGTAATAATGTATGGTCTGCATTTTTTGGTCATTCGATTTTCTTTTCAGGAACAACTGCTTTTCCTGAGGGGCTGTATTTGTTTTACATGTTGTACTGTATTGAAACTTATTGTACTCGTTTTTTTTGTTTTTGTTTTTCACAACTCGTTCCTAAGAAGAAAATGTTATGACCAAAAAATACAATGACCCTTTAAGAACATTGAAGACCACTCACCTTCCCTTTCTAAATATAGACCACCAGGACTCAATACGTTGGTTATTTATTGACGAGCCGTACATGTGGCTGGAAGCGTCAGCATAGTATTCACTGTGATGGTGGCGTAGCGTACATTGAATTGCAGCCATTATACCGTTCTCAGTGCCGCAATCAGTGCTCAGTCTCATGGGGATGACACCGAGCTTTCGCACACATGACATGAAATAGCGAGCAATCACTGTTGGGTTATTATTTGTTGGTCCACATTCAAGCCACAGTACTTTACGTGAAAATCCATCTATGCACCCCAATATGGCCATACGGAACGGCTTAAGTTTATCATAACCATCTGCGTGCCACATATAGTTAGGTCCCATTGAATGGTAGGTTCTTCTTATAAACCTTCTGTGTGTTCTGCTCTCAACCCCTCGGGGATTGAGCTCCCGGAGCAAATTCATCACATCATCTCTCTTCACTCGAATTTTGTACTTTTGTTTAAGTACCTGCCACATCGTGCGGTAGCCAAATAGTTGTCCAGGTCCACGAAGTTCCAATCTGATTTCGTTACTCACGCAGTTTGGAAAAGAATAATCCTTTATGTGGTACAAACCGGCTTCGTTTAGTTTACTTTTAAGAGTCCTTAAGCAGATGTTCACACCGTGTAGACTTAACATCATGTCCACAATTACAGCGTACGAGTGGCCCTCATTGAAATATTGAACACATTGATGCACTGTGTCCAGTGTTATACAGTAGTATGCAGCTGGAAGTCAGAATTATTAGCCCTCCTAAATATTAGCAACCCTTTTCCTCCCCAATTTCTGTTTAATGGAAAGAAGTTTTTTTTCAACACATTTCTAAACATAATAGTTTTAATCACTCATTTCTAATAACTGAATACAAGCATTCAAATTTAAAGTCTGATTCAAAGGCTTAATTAGAATAATTAGGCAAGTCATTATATAACAGTATTTTCTTCTGCAGACAATCAAATATATATATTGCCTAAAGGGGCTAATAACATTGACCTTAAAAGAGGTTTCAAAATATTTAAATCTGCTTTTATTCTAGCCAAAACAAAACAAATAAACCTTTCTCTAGAAGAACAATATTAGTTAATGAATTAAATTCCTTGCTCTGTTAAACATAATTTGGGAAACATTTATTGATGTGATTACAATTATGACCAAAATAATCGTGATTATGATTTTTCCCAAAATCGAGCAACCCTAGTAGGGAGTATTAATAAATCTGCATTTATGAATAAAATAATTTGCCATCGTCACAATATTGTTAAGCAAAAACTACAGATCAAAAGTCTGACGAAAAGATAAATATTTTATAGTTATAAAATCAAAATCAGGTATTACATATTTTAATCTTAACCAAACAGAAATGTCATCACATAACTTTTTTGAAAATTTGCATAAATAAAACGTTCGAGGTTACTAAAGTAACCCTTCGTTCCCCGAGGAGGGGAACGGAAGCACTATAAGTGGATTTGATGTTCTAAATCCACGTATGGGAGGATTCGGTTCAGAAGCCGCTCGTCTGAAAGAGTATTGAACGGGCCAACGAAAGCAATGAATTGGCAGCGTAAGCTTGCGCAGGTGTGCTGCATCGCCAATTAACTGAGCATATAAGCACACCTGGCGCCAGCAAACGCTATCCTTTTTAAGCTGAAAAGACTTTTAACAGCAAGGGACAGTCATTATGGCGACGGAGTATAGTGCTTCTGTTCCCCTCCTCGAGGAACGATGGGTTACTTTAGTAATCTCGAACGTTCCCCTTCGGGGGGAACTTCAGCACTATAAGTGGTTTTGATGTTCTAAATCCACGTATGGGAGCCCATTGAAAGCACCACAATGACTGCACCTTACCAACACCCACCATGAGAGGGCAGTCAGGCAAGCGTGACGCACCAAAATCATGGGAGGCGCGGTCCTCCAACGTGCCCTTAGCCCTAACCTATCCCCACTTCAAAAGAAGCTTTACGGAATAGGTATATTTTTTTGGGAGTCGCTAGCGTCTAGATAATTCTAGGAATATACGACAGTACGTTGGGAAGCGTGCCATCCCAGTAGGGAGGACGCTGCGGAGACCATCAGCACCCAATAGGAAGACAAATGGAATTACATATGGACTAACCCTGAGAAGGGGGAGTGCGCATAAGAAGGTGGTTAGCGGATAGGGAAGGCACGGGTCCACCCATGGGGGGGAACTTAACCATGGCGGAAAAAGCATATGGGGATCACCAGCGGGGATCGGCCATAGCAGGCACCTGTACCCAAAAACGCGGGCTGACCAGCGGGCAGACCTAATGTAGTGGGCCAGCGAGTGACTCCTCCGCTGAGTCAGTGCTGGGGGCCTCGGAGGAATCTGCAGGGCTCACCGAATGGGGAACTTTACTGACAGACAGGAGGGTGCACATCTCTCCGTGTTAGGGAAAAAGGCACCGCAAGCGTGCTACAACACCCACCGAGTTGTTTCCTCAATCACCAAAGGTCCCTAACACCCTTGAGGAAACCGGCTCCCCTCGCAGATTGTAAAACCTTGCAAATGTGTTGGGTGTCGCCCAGCCCGCAGCTTTACAAATGTCTGTTAAAGAAGCGCCGCGCGCACACGTCCAAGAGGATGCAACGCTCCGAGTGGAGTGCGCACGCACTCCCGGGGGACGCGGCTGACCTCTGCTCAAATAAGCACATGAAATGGCCTCCACAATCCTGTGGTAATCGTTGTTTAGACACGGCACTTCCCTGCAGCCGTCCGCCATAACAGACAAGAGCTGCTCAGAAGATCTAAGTACTGAGTACGGTCCACATAACGAGCAGGGCGCGAACTGGACAAAGTAAAGAAAGGGCTGGGTCTGCCTCCTCCGGGGGCAGCGCTTGCAGGGTTAATACCTGATCTCTAAAGGGAGTGGTAGGAACTTTGGGCACATAACCCGGGCGGGGTCTCAGGATGACGTGAGAATAATCCGGCCCGAATTCCAGGCATGAGTCACTAACTGAAAATGCCTCCAGGTCCCCGACCCTCTTAATGGAGGCCAACGCGACCAGCAGAGCTGTCTTCAGGGACAGAAATCTTAAGGATACTGAATCGAATGGCTCGAAGGGATCAAATCGCAGGCTCGTGGGATTGAGGGCGAGATCCTAAGAGGGCGTGAGAGGGGGGGCGAGTTGGATTAATTTGCCTAGCGCCTCTGAGGAACCGGATGATGAGGTTATGCTTTCCCACGGTGCCGCCAGCCACCGCGTCATGGTGAGCGGAGATGGTGGCAGCGTAAACCTTGAGAGTGGAGGGCGATAGCCTGCTATCCAGCTTCTCTGAAGGAAAGAGAGCACAACACTGATCTGGCAATATCGGAGTTCTTCTCTGCGAGAGACACACCATTCAGTGAATAGACTCCACTTCAGGGCGTAGGCGCGCCTCGTGGAGGGGGCTCTAGCCTGAGTGATGGTATCAACCACCGCGGGCGGCAGGTTACCTAAGTCTTCCTCGCGTCTATGGACCACACGTGGAGGTTCCAGAGATCGGGGCAAGGGTGCCAGATGGTGCCTTGTCCCTGAGAAAGTAGGTCCTCTCTCAAAGGGATCTGCCATGGGAGGGCCATCACGAGGAGGGAGAGCTCTGATATCCAGGTCCGGTTGGGCCAGAGGGGCGCAACTAAAAGAACCTGCTCCTCATCCTCCCTGACCTTGCACAGTAACTGCGCGATCAGGCTCACTGGGGGAAACGCATACTTGCGTATGCCCCGAGGCCAGCTGTGGGCCAGTGCATCCGTGCCATGAGAGCCCTCGGTCAGGGAATAAAACAACTGGCAATGAGCGTTCTCGGGGGAAGCAAACAGATCGATCTGGGCTTCCCCGAATCGCGCCCATATCAGCTGGACAGACTCGGGGTGGAGTCTCCATTCTCCAGAGTGAATCTGCTGCCGTGAGAGCACATCGGTTGCACGGTTGAGCATACCTGGGATGTGAATGGCGCGCAGCGACTTCAGCCGCGGGTGACTCCAGAGGAGCAGACGACGGGCGAGCTGAGACATGCGTTGAGAGCGCATACCCCCCATGCGGTTGATATACGTTGCCGCCGCCGTACTGTCCGTCCTGACCAGCACGTGTTGCTGCTCCAGCACCGGAGAAAAACGGCGGAGAGCAAGGAACACTGCCAACAGCTCTAGGTGATTGATATGCCAATACAGCTGGGCACCTATCCACAGGCCCGCAGCTGCATACCCGCGACACACGGCTCCCCAGCCTGTGCTGGAAGCATCTGTTGAGACAACAACATGACTGGACGCCTGTCCCAGAGGCACACCGGCCTGCAGGAACGAGGGGTCGTTCCAGGGGCTGAGGGTGCAGCGACACAGCGCAGTAACAGAGACTCGGTGTGTGCCCGCATGCCATGCGCGTCTTGGAACTCGATCTTGAAGCCAGTGCTGAAGGGGTCTCATATGGAGCAGTCCGAGCAGCATGACAGCCGCAGCAGAAGCCATATGCCCCAGGAGCCACTGAACATATTTCAGGGGGACCACTATATTGCTGTTGAGCTCCCTCAGACAGTTCAGCAGCAGGCGAGCGCGCTCTCCGGAGAGGCGCGCTACCATGGTGACCGAGTCCAGCTCCATTCCGAGAAAAGAGATCTTCTGCACCGAGTTTGCTCTTTTCCCAGTTGACCTGCAACCCCAATCGGCAAAGATGCCGGAGCACCTCGTCTATGTGCGCAGTCAATTACTCCCGAGAGTGGGCTAAAATCAGCCAATCGTCAAGATAATTGAGTATGCGGATGCCCGCGAGCCGAAGGGGCGCTAGGGCACCCTCTGCGAGTTTGGTGAAGACCCGCAGAGACAAAGAGACCCCGAAGGGGAGGACCTTGTACTGCCATGCTCGACCTTCGAACGCAAACCGCAGAAACTGACGGTGGCATGGAAGAATGGAGACATGAAAATACGCGTCCTTCAGGTCTATGGCTGCAAACCAATCCTGAGGGCAGACGCATCGGAGGATGCGCTTCGCGTAAGCATTCTGAACGACAGCTTGTGAAGGCAGCGGTTCAAAACGCGCAGATCTAGGATTGGCCGTGACCCACCGCTCTTTTTGGGTACGATGAAGTACGGGCTGTAAAACCCGCTCTCCATCTCGGCTGGAGGTACCGGCTCGATTGCACCCTTCGCCAGAAGGGCAGCAATCTCCTCTCGCAAGACAGGGATGGACAGGGGATCCCCTGGTCAAATACACGCCCGTGAACTTGGGAGACCATTTCGAGAACCGAAGTTCGTAGCCGAGTCTGATCGTGCGTATGAGCCACTGCGAGGGGCTGGCCCGCGCTAACCAGGCAGGCAGAGCCCTCGCTAATGACGTCATCGCAGCAATCGCTGACGTACCCGCGGAGGGGCAGCGCGGAGCAGGTGTGCTGATCCGGGGAGCGCGAGGGTCCCACAGAAGAGCAGGAGGAGAGCGATTTGCTCTGGCTCCGCACCCTGACTCCGAAAAAAGGGCTTGGGGGCTGGGAGAAGGGAGACCGTCCCCCCAGCACCCGTGAGCCGCTGGCGGAGCATGTAGACCCTGCGAGCTGAGAGGCGGCACGTCCCAGACTAGCAGGGCTTGCAGTGCTCGTGAGCCACTGGCGGAGCGCACCGAACCTGCGAGCTCGAGAGCACAGTGTCTCAGACTGGCAGATTTCTGGCTGTCACATCCGGGGAAGTGGAAAAGTGCCCTTTTATTTCATGGAAGTAGGGAAGAGCAAGTTCCCTCTTCTCCAGATGACCTGTCCCAGGGACGCTTCGGTCCGTTGCCGGACTTGGCGGCGTTCTGGGCAGGGGGAGCTGCTCGACGCGCTCGCTTCGCCAGAGGCGTGTGCGGGGGCGGTGTAGCTCTCGTAAGCGGGCGCCTTCGGCGAGGAGCAGGTATGGCTGGCACGGCGGGCGGAGCTGGCTTACGGATCCGCCAGTAAGACATCACTCATCAGACTGCTCTCTCACTGCCTCGAATTCCTGGGTGAATTCGCAGACAGTGTCGCCGACTAGCTTGGGATATGGGCGGGTCAAGAAAGCGGACTTGTCGACTTTGCGCATACCAGCCAAGTTTTAGTCAGGGGTGGCGCTCCTGGATCACTAGTGTGGACATCGTCCTCCCCAAAGCACACGCAGCGGACTCAGTAGTCCGAAGAGCTAAGTTGGCGGCGGTGCGGAGCTCGTAAGCCTGGGTTAGACCCACCCTCGTGCAGCTCGGCCAGCGCCTGCGCTTGGTAGCGCTGGTAGGTGGCTATCGCATGCAAGGCGGATGCAGCCTGGTCCGTAGCTTTGCAAGCTCTAGCTCCGAGGGAGCCGAAAACTCACAGGCTTTGGATAGGAGACGGGGCAGACCCCACCAAGAAGAGGCGCCGCGCAGATTAGCGCACTCAACCTAAGGAATCGCCACATACACCCCTGGCCGCTCCACCACCAAGAGTGGTGAGGGTGGAGGGACACGCAGCACGAGCACAAAAAAGGTGCTCTTTAAGACCACGTTAGCCTACTGTGCGTCGCCGGGAAGAAGGGAACGCCCCTCTAGTCAGTCCGGCCGCGGAGCTGGGGGATAAACCATCTCCAACCCACGGCCGAAGCAGCCCGGGAAAGCACGGCTAACACGTCTGTTTCAGTATCCGTTTTGACAGCGCTCACCTGCCCAAAGGGGGCGAGCGGGTCCGGATCATCGTCGGACAATGAAAGCCCACCCTCCGATGCCGCGGGGGACATCTCATCTCCGGTGTCAGCAAGCGTGAGAGCTACCATCTGATTAGACGGATCACTCCCAGTACCCGAAGCTTGGATGGAGTGCTTGGAGGAGCGAGATGTCCGCGAGCCCTTAGGCGGCGGATTATCTCTCGCTGGAACCCTCAGGTCTGCCCGAGTGCCCGCTGCAGAGCAGGAGGCGACTGGGGTGGCTCGCTCTCTTACGAAAGTAAGTCCGCGATCTCAACTGCGTGACGGTCATGGCATCGCAGTGACGACATGAACCGCCCTCGAGCACTACATTAACATGCTGGACCCCCAAACATGTAATGCAGTGATCGTGCCCATCATCCGGAGCCAGGAAACCCCCGCAACCAGAAACGCACAGTCGGAGCGCCATCCTGAAAAGGACGTGCTGCACGACTGTGTTGCTCTTTTAGGATGCTTTGCAACAATACGCACCGCTCTGGAGGACCGGACCCAAAGGGACGCCAGGCAAGGGAGAAACCCAGCTCGACCGTCTGCCGCTGCGTGGACTCGCTCTGGACCGGGAGACACTCGTTCGCTCGATGTGGCTGTAGCTCAGCAAGAGGAACCCTCATGAACTCGATCAGAAAAGTCTCTGAAGCGAAAAGGATAGCGTTTGCTGGCGCCAGGGGTGCTTATATGCTCAGTTAATTGGCGATGCAGCACACCTGCGCAAGCTTACGCTGCCAATTCATTGCTTTCATTGGCCCGTTCAATACTCTTTCAGACGAGCGGCTTCTGAACCGAATCCTCCCATACGTGGATTTAGAACATCAAATCCACTTAGTGCTGAAGTTCCCCCCGAAGGGGAACATATGTTCCAATGTCTGCTTCAGAAAAGGTCCAAACGTTACAGTCCATATTAAATCTATGTCTTAGGATATCATTACAAGGGTAAATATCGTTAATAATTTTAAACTGGACTTCTTTTGACTTTGGTTGAAGTGGAAGAGAAAGAAATCTTGTTCAAATTTGAACCACCTTGTCTTTGGGAAAATCTAAAACAAGAGGTCTTTTCTTAACTTTAGAAGGGAAAAGCTGTGTATTGACTAACATTCTTAAAGTCTCATTATTACAGCTCTGCCCAATAAAATCAATACCAGCAATAATAAGATTGCCCAATCTTGGTATCACAGAAGGATACCCCCATTCCTCTTTGATCAGCTGAACCAAACCAACAGGAATAGCTTTCAACAAAGACATTTTCTATTTTCTGAGTACAAATAATAATGGCTTTTTTTTTTTTTTTTTTTTTTTTACAAAAATCAACATAACTGAGAAAATTTCCAAAAATGAAATTAATAACAAATACATTATAAACAAATAGGAATTACCTTCCTTATAGCTGAATGTCTCTCTTCGTTTAGGCTGTATAGAAGCAAAGTAAAAGTAACGTTAATATCATTAAATGTACACATACTGAACTCAGCATTAGGTCACTTGGGATATACAACTAGAAGAGGCTAGTATTAATTAAGTAACGTTAACTTAACGTTACTCTTACGTTAACAAAACATGCTTATACTGTCTTTTGGAGCACGAATCCCACTAAAGAAATAATCAGTTAACGTTAATATCACGCCGACTCTAACGAAGGCGTGAACTTGGGGCAGGGACTGGGACTAAGAATCAGCCCTGGCACTGTAGCCACACCAGCCCACATTACCACAGCGACACAGCCCCATCCACGGACACGCACATTCCCTACTTATATTGGTGTACAGATGGTAAAATTATATAAGCAGTAACATATTTAAGAGATATTTAAACATTTAATGTGTGTGACTAAAACAAAAACAACCCATTTATATATGCAATCATGTCATTCTTTTTTTTTGTTTTTCGGCTTAGTCCCTATATTAATCTTAGAACCACCATCTTATCCAGCATATGTTTTACACAGCGGCTGCCCTCAAAGCTGCAACCCATTACTGGGTTACCCAATTCCCAATCGGCCTACCCATTTCACCTATTGCATGTGTTTGGACTTGTGAAGGAAACCAGAAGGAAACCCATGCGAACATGCAAACTCCACACAGAAACACCAACTGACCTAGCTGAGGGAACCAGCGAACTTATTGCTGTGAGGCGACAGCGCTACTCACTGCGCCACTGCACTGCCCCCTTTCGAGACTAGTTCAGTTAATTTGATGTATTTGGCATTGTCTGACTTGACTGCCTTTCTCTTTTTATGGTCCATCTCTATCAATTTGTCGCACTTACTGTGTGTTTGACATCCTTGCCAGATTTTGATTACGTTTGCATAACCTCTGATTGGGTCGGCCCATCTCGAAACCAGCCGGTCGTTGCCGATTGGGCCAATGCTTAACATTGATTAATAATCTTACTATTATCATAATCGTCATCATAATATTCACATCTTGCAAGAGATAAAAGCTGCTTACATGTAAAAAAACAATACATATGAAAAAAAAATAAAAAAAATAGCTGACCGGCCCACATTTAAAAGATGGTCTGGCCCTTCTGGCATTTGCCAGAATTGCCAGATGGCCAGTCCGCCCCTGACTTGGGGTCAGCATTACTAACCTTTAAGTTTATACTTTGAATTATTAATATGAGATTGGTAAATACAACACAGGTGCCTTCAGGTTAAAGCCTTCAAATAGTTCTCAGTTAACGTACTGAAAGTTAATTACGACACAAACCATATAGACCAATTACCAACCTACGTCACACATGACGTCACACGGGTCCCCGGTTGCAGAAAACAGACAGGCTGCAATGGGAAATATGTCGTGTTTTGCGGTAGGATGCCGAATGAGTCCAAAAATAGAAAACTTAACTTTTACCATACACCACACACTGCTTTAATACCGACTGCAGACGTCTTTGGCTAAATGGGAGCTGAATGAAGTGAGGAGCTAATTAGAAATGCTGGACTCTGCAGTTGTCATGTCATATCAGGTAAGCTCACGCTATGCTGAATCATACACATCACTTGTTTTTGATTGCAGAAATGATTTCAGCAAAAACAGTTACATATGGTTAATTAAACTGCTGACACTGAATGCTAAGATTGAAACGTGAAGGTCACGTTTATTAAGGCAAACTTAGTTTTATATTTACACATTCATTCAGTGACAACTTGTGACAAACTCCCTATATTGTTTACCACGACACTTTGAATATTTAGTCTGAAATAACCTGCAAGTGTGACTTGAAAACAACATTAACACTGTTTATTTGACTGTGAACAATGTTGTGCTTTGATAGTCATTGGCTGCTAATATGATTTCGCTATTTAGAGTTTGCAAATAATATTTTTATGAAATTATATTAAGGAGAAAGTCTGAATGTGCGAATATAAAACCAACTTTACCTCTATGTGTAGGTTCACATACCCTGCCGTACAGGTGAAGTTCACTGTCAGAATGCAGTTGTTTTGCTTTTTGGTGATTAATTACCCAGGCCTTGTATAACGTTAGCTCCGTCTTGTTTCCTTGTCTTTGGCTAGGCGGAATCTCGGTGTTTAGCTCTTGAATCTGGTCATCAAGGAACAATATTTATTGCACAAGACCTCAAAGAACAACATTTTTGGCATCCAAAGACTTGTAACCCTTTAACTTCTCTCTTGTAAAATCACTCGGAGCTTCATTGAGATTTTATATTTCGGGCTGGTTGCTCGGTCATTTCGTCTTATCCAATATTCATTGGGAGTATGCTATCGCAAATGGAGCTGTCAGATGAACGCCGCTCACTTTAACGTTAATTTTGCTGAATCACTGTGCTTGTCACTGGGTGACGAGCTGTTATAATATGCTGTAAGCATGATGTAAATAATATATATAATATGTAAGTAGTAGATCTTATTTCTAAGATAACAACAAACTCTGCACCGCATCTGATGTCATTCCCTCGCTGTAAATGCTGGGGCTCCCGGTTGCTTTCTGCCACCTCTGCGCGCGCATCCTGAATGTTTACAAACATGGTAATTGGTCTATATGCTTGTTAACATTAACTTAGTTAACAACTAACGTTAGCCTTGCTATTTACCCAAAAGTAATCTTAACAGCATGCTTAATCTGTTAAAGTGGTCAGTCTATAAACAGAATTCAAAATTTACCATCATATTTATATAACAAGTCTTACCTTTTTTCCTCCATCATACGTCCATCACTCGATGAAATCTCTGATAAGGTGTCGTGTTGCGCTCGTGTTGGTGTGTTCTTCGTCACCTGCAGCGCTCCAATCAGAAATTAAAATGGTGGCCGCGCGCTCCGCGATTTCATCAGTGGGCGAGGGGTGGTCGCGAAGGGGACTTCTTGAATTAGGCCAACACATTGTTCGCGATTGTTTTATTGTACTCATTAAGACTTCTGTTCTGACCATCTATTGTCAGTGTTTTGTTTAGACCCTTACATTAAGTTGATTGGAAAACACAGAAATTAATGTTCATTTGTGTCCATGATTCCTTTTTAACTACGGAATTAAAAACAAATACTAATTATTTTGTATACAAATTTGTTTATGAGGCTTTATTTTAATATTGACTTTTGGATTGACATAAACCAAAATTATAAATAAACAGAGCAACTCTCCCACACCTTTTAGAGTCTTTATTCTGAACCCATGATAGAACATGACGATTTTAAAACTGAAACAGGCATTGCAGAGCATGGCATTCCATTAATCTTATCACTAGCTTTGATGGCTTATGAAGTTGCATTGTTATTACAGAGTAATTTAGTGTATGCTGAGTTTGGGTCTAAATACTTAAAGCACATTTTCACATTAAGTGATCTTAAGAGTGTTTCACATCACTGCAGGCATGTTGTCATGTAGTCTGACAGTCCAACTGGGAGAGCATTTCGCTAATTATTTTACTTTTTAACAGAAAAAAGCTGACACTCTAACTAATATGTTGGTTTAGGTAAATTATTAGTTTAGTTTAAGGGTGAATAAAACTTGGTGTAATTTTAATTTCAAAGTGAACAAATCATTTAATTTCTATGTTTTGCTAAAATAATATTTTGCTCTGTATTATTCTGTTTTTATTGTGAATAAAACAGTTTAGACAAGCAGATTAGGCCTAATTAGAACCTGTCATGCTTAACGCTTAATTTGGCTTAATGCAGTTAAACAAAGATATAAATTTTTAAAAATGATGTTAGGATTTGTTGGGAAATTTGTTAGGAAATGTTGTCAATTTAGGCATCAAGAGCTTTCACCTTCCCTGATGCTTTGTTCTACTTTGATACTATTTTTGTTGAAAAATACAGCATAGCAGAAGACAATCAGAATATTTTGGCTAATAATTGTCAATAAAATATATAGCCTACTAAAGTGTTGTATAAATTAAGTTAAAGAATACCACATAAATTATTTTCTACTGCTGTGGGCCTGGGCATGGAGCGGAGCTGGAGCGTGCCTGGGCGTGGAGCGGAGCTGAGGCAGGCCTAGGTGTGGAGGGGAGCTGAAGCGAGCCTGGGCGTGGAGCTGAGAAGAGTCTGGGCATGGGACTGAGCTGAGGCGGGTGTGGGCATTGCCCTGAGGTGGGCCTGGGCATAAAGCTGAGCTGAGGTGGTCCTGGGTGCTTGGTGGTCATGCTTCAAATGTGAATTAAGCTTCCAAAATGACGCTCTATAAATATAATCCTGCGTAAGAGACAGATTAATATATATGGCTTTATGATTGGTAAGAGGGGTCACTGTTATATTTAAGGATGAATTATCAACAAACTGTTTGGAAACCAACCAAAAATCAATACGTGACTGATAAGCACCTAATTTTGGGGCTGACTCGATCATCATAGCAGCGTAAGCCAATAAAGTTAGTCCACAATCGGCTACTGTCTGAGCTGGGATATTTGCATAAAGCGATCTGATTGGCTGACGCTTCCGTTTGGCGCTTGAAAAGTTGAGAATTTCCCAAGTTCTGCAGCGAGCAATGCCACTGAAGCGGTGCCGACGGGTAAACAATGTAATTCGGCAATGCCTGACGATACCAATTTAAAGTGAATAGGAAGCATTGACGCTGATGCCCTAAGTGAAATCTCACTATTTTCTATACATTATAATATACAGTAATAGCACTGTAAAAGCTCTGCCAACAATGCTCAACAAACAAATACACGATAGTTGAAGTATGTTTCAGCATGATTATCTTTTAATGAAATTATTTATTTATATAAATTACAGAACCAAATGAGCAGTAAAAAACACAAGTAATGCAGAAATTATTATTGCCAATTTGGTAAAAGTTGCCATCATCGTCATTTCAGGCGGCATAGCTAACAAACTATAATACATCACAAAATTCTACAGGGACTGGTTTTAGTTTCTCTCTGGTCATGCATCACAAACTTCAATACAAATTACAAATGCGATACTTTTATCTTTAATAAATGCACACGTTTCACTCCAGATAGATCAAACCAAGTCAGTCTTGCATTACACAAAACTAAAACGGATTTCATTCTCATGCTGAGTTTAATTATAAACAAAAATCATATATATAGGCTGTAAAAACAAGTGGTTTCTGATGAAAGTCCCATTCTAACGAAGGGATCGCGTGAGCAATTGAAGAATGAGAACAGCATGCTATTAATGAAGTGGCAGGTAATTACAATGACGTCTCCTTGCATGCAAGCGTTTCTTATTATTTCTTCAAGCTGACCCAACAGAAAATCTTCATGCAAACTGTGAATGAGAGGGCAAAGTGTGTGTTGAGGCAGAAAAGAATCAATACGTTTCTTTAAGATTCATACATAAACACTCACTTATTGTAAGTGTGCTGTATTTTGAGCCCTGGGGAGGGAACTTTAAACATAGTCAGCACTCTCCAACTAGATGTCATGTATTTTTTTGAGGCCATTAGGACTTTGTGTTTTCATTGTTTTCAGCTATAGATCTAATCATTTGCAAAGTGTCTTTTATGGCGAGCGCTTTATCAAACTGGTGTCGTGATGTTTCATCTGAAGAGAAAATAGAGGAAGTGTTGAAAGAAACATCTATAAAACAAGTCATCGGTCATGCAGAGTGCCAACACAACCCTTGGGTGCCATCTAAAGGTTAAAAACTTAAAGGGATGCATATTAGAGAGATTTCAGACACAGCAATTGGTTAACTTTTTGATACGTACACTATATTTCAGAATATATTTTAGAAATAATTTTAACTGTATAGCTAAACTAAACATATGAATGATATTATTGTCAGGTCTGTCTGTTTAAATAAAAAACATAAGCAAATGACTTAAATAAATGATAAAAAAGTAAAATACAATGATAATATTTCTTCTTAGTTAAAAATACATATAATCTAAAAGTAGCCTAAAAGCTAAAGGACAAATTGTACATCAACAACATTCAATTCACTACTATGCAGCTAAATTTTATTAAAACTTTATTAAAACTATTTAAATATGATTAATTATGTTAAATCTACACTGTAAAACCCAAAAAGTTAAAGTAACTTAATTTTTTTGAGGAAACTGATTGCAACAAACCATTTAAGTTTAAAAACTAACCCTAATGAGTACTGCAAACGTAATCCATTTGAGTAAACGAAACAATCTAAGCACAGTAAATCCCAATAAATTAAGAGAACTCAAACCAGTTGAGTACTATAAAACCCAAAAATTTAAGGTAACTCAAACCATTTAAGGAAACCGTTTGCTACAAACCATTTAAGTTCAAAAACGAATCCTAATGGAGACTGTGAACTGAATTCGTTTGAGTAAACGAAACAACTTGTGCACAATAAAACCCAATAAATGAAGAGAACTCAAATTATTTGAGTACTGTAAATCCCGATAAGTTAAGGTTACTCAAATCATTTGAGGAAACCAATTGCTACAAACAATTTAAGTTCAAAAACAAACCCAAAATTCTGTGAACTTAATTTGAGTATGCGAAACAATCTGAGCACAGTAAAACCCAATATAAAAGGAGAACTCAAACAAACTGAGTACTGTAAAACCCAATAAGTTAAGGGAACTCAAACCATTTGAGGAAACCGATTGTTACAAAGTTAAAAACTAATCTATCTTAGTACTGTGAAATTAATCAATTTCTGTTAAAGTAATGATATAAAGTGATTAAGTAAGTGTTGATTGAGCATTAAAAATAAACACCTACTGTTAACAAACAGAATTACTAAAAACTACAGCTGACTTCAGTCACAGCCAAAGAAATAAAAATCTCTCAACATTTGAGCAGAAGAACATTAAAAAACCAAAGACCATAGAATACATTTCATTTGATAAATTTCACTATTGGATTTTACAGTGTAGCAACAATTTAGAAGCTGATGACAAAATGAATTGATTAAATAATAATAAGATTACACACAAATAATTAAGTGAATAAATACATGAGGTAAAATATAAAAAATGTATAATTAAATTCAAGTATATCTTATTATATATAATTTTGGTGTGTGTGTGTGTGTGTGTGTGTGTGTGTGTGTATGTATATATATATATATATATATATATATATATATATATATATATATATATATATATATATATATATATATATATATATATATATAAATATATATATAAAAATATAAATATATATATATATATATATATATATATAAAAAAAAAAATATATATATATATATATATATATATATATATATATATATATATATATATATATATATATATATATATATATATATATATTACATTTTAATTGCATATTTAATTTTCAATAACTAAATAAGATATAGTATATTAACATTTAAATATTAAAAATTTCACATTTAAAATACATGAATAATTTATCTCACATTTTTTGTGACATTTTCATTTTATGTCACAGAGGACTAAAAACTGTACTTTACTCTGAGTACATATGACTTAAAAAAATTATATATATATATATATATATATATATATATATATATATATATATATATATATATATATATATATATATATATATATATAGAATTTATAATATTATTTATATTATTGATAATAAAGAAACTATATTTTAGTTAGGGGCAGCAAGGTTCAAGCCTCGGCTGGGTCAGTTGGCGTTTTTGTGTGGAGTTTGCATGTTCTCCCCATGTTTGCTTGGGTTTCAAGTCCCAAGACATGTGCTGTATAGTAGGTGAATTGGGTAAGCTAAATTGACGTAGTGTATGTGTGTGAATGAGTGTGTATGGATGTTTACCAGTGATGGTTTGCAGCTGAAAGGGTATCCGCTGTGTAAAACATATGTTGGATAAGTTGGTGGTTCATTTCGCTGTGGCGACCCCAGATTAATAAAGGGACTAAGCCAAAAAAAGAAAGTGAATGAATGAATAATATTTCATTTATTTTAATGTTAGAGATATTAATAATGAGTGTTTACCAAGCAGCAACCTCCCGCTCTCCCTCATAAAGCAAATATGGAAGAAGTAAAACTGCAATTCATCAAAATTCCGTTAATTCTGGCTCCATAATATAGCAGATTTCTATTGACCCCAATGTTAAAATGGCCAGAAATGAGTTCTTCGGAAACCCATTGGTGATGCCACTGATACTACATCCATATCTTTCACAGTCTATGCTGGCTGTGGACAATTAGATTATTTTTACAGTACTGGGTTGCAGCTGGAAAGGTGTCCGCTGTGTAATTCTGCTGTGGTGACCGCAGATTAATAAAGGGGCTAAGCTGAAAGAAAATGAATGAATGATTAGATTATTTGATCAATGAAAATAAACAAGCCAATAGGCCTTTTTCACACTTCCTGATTCCGGTAAGCGAAGCAGTGTACCACAACATCCGGTTTCAATGCGACGGAGCAAGAAAGAATGGCAGGGTCATCTCATCGCTGTGATTGCCGCGTTCCCAGCTGCTTTAACTCAAAACGACACTCTTACTTTAATGACCAAGATCTCCCGAAAGACGAAGGACAGAGAAAATCATGGATGACAATATTAGAGGTTGAATGCCGTTTCAAGTTATATGGGGGAGTACGCTCGTATGCTGTATGCACTTCAAAGCGGAGATTATCATGTTTTATTAAAGACTGGTGGTCTATGGTTTATTTTGATGAGTAATTATAATATAGACAAAACTCCAGTTAAGCTATCTGCCTTCCACAAACAAGTGCTCATCATGGTCACTAATCAATAAGCATGATTTATCCCTACATTGTTGTTATTTTGGAATAATAGACAGTTCATACAAATGCAAATCTTTTTTTTAAATTGGTTTGACAGCAAAATTATTTGTTTAGTCATTTTTATAATAAAGATGGTATACTTTTCTTACAATGAAGTCCTTTCTTATTACAAAATCTCAAAAACCCAGCAAGTTTTCAACTGTTATTGGTTCAATTCCAGCCGAGACATATTATTCATTCATGTTATTTAGAGGTATTAATAAGACCATCCTTCTGATGCATCGTCTTTTGATATTACTAAATCTTATGTCTGCAAATTTTGTTTTACTAAATAGCAAGAGTAATGATAGAGCTATTCATACTCTTTTCCAAAAAGAAATCATTACTGTACCTTATATTCAATTTTATTGGATGTCTTTATTAAAGGGTGAATTGAAGAAAAGTGCGTCTGTTGCAGAGAAATATCATGTTAGAAATAGAATTAAAGATTTATCCTATAAACTCATCCACAGGTTTTATCCAGCAAAACATTGTTTGCAAAAATTTAAAAGTGGGATTAATGTAAATTGTATTTTTGTAATGAATATGAGGAGACAGTTTTACACTTATTTTGGCATTGTACATAGTCAGCTTATGGGGTGAGTTGCAAAATGTATTAACAACGATTCTTTTGTGTTCAAAACCTCTTTCATCATGGATAAATTTACATTTGGGCTTTACTTGATTATCCTAATCTAGAGGAAAATAGTTTTATTTATTGAATTTGCTTATGTTGTTAACAAAATTGTACATTCATAAATGTAAATGTACTAATATGAAACCAGATTTTAAGGGATTGATGACTGAAATATACTCTCTAAACAACTCTCTAAACAAGAAAGCCCGACCCACTTTAAAATGTGTGAACTCTACAATGTATTTCATTATTACATATGTTATATTACATTTTGTATATTTGTATTTTATTTATCCTGCTGGATGTTAAATAGCCAGGTTAATCTAGTTTACGAATGGCTTGAATGAGCAGATTTTATGTTGTTGGCTGTGCACCTTACTGTAACCTGATGTTGCAAACGCTGCGTGTAAGACATGTTTTCTGCACAAATTCTGCAAATCGGTATCATCTTTTAAATGCGGTTTTATTAAGGCAGTTTTACACATTCACCGAACAACATCTTCCTGTCCAAATTATGGCAAAGTTGACCGTGAGAAAGTCATCCCCTGTCCTGAGGCTGTCATGTCTCTGCGACTCCTAGCGAACCCGGAAATATCGATACACTGCTTCGAAGGGCGCTTCCGGTGTTCAATTCCGCTGTGAAAAAGGTCTATACAGGACTGCAGTTAAAAAGTTGCCAATTTGGCCTAATCTGACACATTTTACAGACCCACACCCCCCACATACATAAAGAGTGTAAAAATCATGTAAAACAAATGAATTAAAAAGTAAACATTAATCTTGAAAAACGTCCCTAATTTAAAACCGCATACTTATGATTCTGTGTATAGACGGTAAAATTTAGATAGGATACATCATGTGGATGGCAGTGGCGCAGTAGGTAGTCCGGTCGCTTCACAGCAAGAAGGTCACTGGGTTGCTTGTTCCATTCTTGGCTCAGTTGGTGTTTCTGTGTGGAGTTTGCATGTGCTCCCTGCGTTTGCATGGGTTTCCTCCGGGTGCTCCAGTTTTCCCCAGAGTTTAAAGACTAAATGCAGTACAGGTGAATTGGGTAGGCTATATTGTCTGTTGTGTATGAGTGTTTGTGGATTGTGGATGAGATGGGTTGTGGCTGGAAGGGCATCCGCTGCGTAAAAATGTGCTGGATAAGTCAGCGGTTCATTCCACTATGGTGGCCCCAGATTAATAAAGAGACTAAGCCGACAAGAAAATGAATGAATGAACATGATGTGGATATGCACATCAACATAGCATAATTTTTGTAATGCTGTATACCAATAATTTGTATTTTTATAGTACTGTGATAGTTTGTTTTTAGGGTTGGGATGGTTGTAAGCCTCAATAAAATACAATTTATTGAGCAATTTAATAAATAACATAAATAATAATCGGTACAACTACTGTTTTTACATTACTTTGACGTTTGAGTTTAGGGTTGGGGTAGGGGCAGACGTTAATAAAACACAGTAAATGGGAAATTTAATAAATAATAATCATTAACTTCCGGCGGCATCCTTATCTGATCTAGCAACAACCTGCATAGACTTAAGGTAAAAACTCAAAGTGACACAGATGTCCATAATGGAGAGTTTAAAAACCGCATTAAATCGGTGCAAGGTGCGTTTACATTTACTCACTTAGCATTTGTAATAGCATTAAACGCATGCATTAGAAGTAATCAGCAGAATAAAAAAGCACATTAATGCTTTCTATCTCGTACCCTTACAATCCAAACAACAAATAGATACACAAATAAACAGAAATAATGTCTAAAAAGCTGTGTTCCGGAGGGATCTGTCTCTGCCCCCTTCTAATAGGTTGAAAGCAGAGCTCATTTAAAATGGCCTGTCACACATACTGTTGCAACTGTCTGTTCATTTGCATTATTGATCGGCCTTTAATGACCTTACAGTCAGACTTTACTGTCAGTGCCCTTCTCTGTGCATGAATGTTTTAAATGCACACTTTATATTAGCTCCCCAATTGAGCTGGTGACAGTTTCAAACAGCTGAATGAAGAGACTGCGTTGATGTTATCGCAAATCAAATGTGAATCGCACACAATCACCGCATGATCCTTAAAGGAGACATATGAAAAACCTGACCTTTTTAATGTCTAAAGACAAACTGTACAACATAAATTTAAAATTCTAAATTTACATTTATTTTGTTAGCGCACTGTGTTTGTCATAAAGGGTTAGTTACCCCAAAAAATTTAATGGTGTTATTAAATAGGCCTACTCACCCTTGTGTTGTTTCAATCAACCGAGACCTTCGTTAATCTTTAGGGCCCAGCTTTTCGAAAGTAATCCACTAGGATTTTGGATAAGGGATTGGATCAAATCTTGAAAATGGGTTTTTCAAAAGAAAAAAATGGATTATAATCAAATTTGATCACTTAATCCAATCTTGATTTTGATCTAGATCAAACCTTTAGTTTCCCAGAGATGGGTTGCGGCTGGAAGGGCATCCGCTGCGTAAAAACTTGCTGGATAAGTAGGCAGTTCATTCCGCTGTGGCGACCCCGGATTAATAAAGGGACTAAGCCGACAAGAAAATGAATGAATGAAACCTTTAGTTTGGGTTTTTCAGAACTTTTTAGTAGGATTTGGATCACTTTCATCCAAAAAATCTGGATTAAACTGAACCCATCAGAAGGGTGGATTCAGCGTGGATTTAAAGGCCGAAATGCAATGAAAACTTTAAAAATGTATCAAATAATACTATATTTGGATCATGCGGTTACTTGCAAGATATCCTATTCATTCATAAGGTTTTAATTGTATTTGTTCATCCTTCACGCTATAGTGATTAGGTAGGCTTTAACTTATTCAGCCTTTCAGTATAGACCTACAGAAAAGTAGAAAGAGTTTGGCCTCATAAAATAATTCCCTAAACAGCTGTCAAAATTGACCAAAAACACTATTTGTTGCTCTTTACATATCTAAAGTTCTATATTGTGATTTCATATCCTGTTTGAGCACTGGTTATCCAGATTTAGTGATCACGGATCGCAAAAACCGGATTACTAAATCCAGATGAATTTTATCCGGATTTAACCTTTTTAAAATCTGGCCCCAGGGGTCCGGTCTTCGTATGTGGATTACTCAGTTAGCTAGGTTTTGGTTGGGTGATCGTTCTTCAAAACTCATCATATGAGAGTTTGTGTCATAGCAACAGTTTTGGTATATATATATATATATATATATATATATATATATATTAGAGGTGTGAACCTATACTGGTCTCATGGTTCGGTTACGTTTATCATGCCTTCGATTCGGTTCAATTCGATATCTTGGTGCATCACGGTGCATTGACGATGCTTTCCAATACAGTGTTATATTTTGGGGGGAGGCTATAACAAGCTGTCTGTATAAACACACAGAGACACAGCACCACACTGTCTCTCATTCAAACACATACACAAACATAGACAGCACCAAAGAAACAAACACACACACGCACGCACACACGCACGCACGCACTTAAGCCCTCGCAACAGGGAGAGCTCGCGCTGAGCGGAGCAGAAAAACGAAAAAAATAAACACTTTTCCGACGGTCCCTTGCTGAGAGCTCCTTTCAGCGCCAGCTCTCCCGGCTAAACAAATATTGCGAGGGCTTAAACGGAGCAGTGGTCGTAATATCAAGCGAAAAAAATAAAAAGACAGCTGTGAAACATAACAAGCTTTGTCTTTTTGTAGGAAACACACTTTAGATCTTTTGCGGATAAGAGGTTTTTGAGTTATTGCCGTCTATAACTGAATGTGTGTCAGGAATTTTGAAAACAAAACTTACTGAACCGCACTTATTTCTGGAGCCCCCCTGCATATACAGCACCCTAAGCATTTGCCTTTGGTGCCTATGCCACGGGCCGGCCCCGAGTTGTAAATACTCGCGCTCACCTCCCTCGCGACAGAGCGCACAGGAGATAAATGACGTCAGTACATAATAACCAGTTATGATTATTACTGAACCGATACCTTATTGTCCGTGTCTGCATCGTGGTGCATCGAAGAAACAATTAATTTTGGCACCCCTAATATATATATATATATATATATATATATATATATATATATATATATATATATATATATATATATATATATATATATATATATATATATATATATATATATATGGGTGATTTAGACCAATTTGGCATCATACAATGTCTAATATGAAACATTGTGATGGTCGTCATAGGCGGCGGTGAATTAATTATGAATAATTAATTAATTTATAACTAATTAATGATTTTTAACTGACTGCCTGGACCCCCTGTCTCAAGTGCATGACAGTGTGTGTGTGCCTGTGTGTGTGTGTGTGTGTGTGTGTGTGTGTGTGTGTGTGTGTGTGTGTGTGTGTGTGGTCAGGTGATGTGCGTTTTCAGCAGTAGTGTGGAAGGAGGGCTGCTCAGAAATGCTAAACACCAGAGTGGATGTGGATGCGCAGCTGAACACTATTGGTTTACAGAGAAATGTAATTCGCTCACGCTACAAGCCAGAATGAAAACAAAAGAGCCACCATGTTTAATATACACAGCCGACTGAGCCAAGATTACAACGTAAATACATATAATATCAAGCCATGGTCGACCCGGGCTCAAACAAACCTTGTCGTCATCTTGATGAACAGCCACAAAGCCAAAAAGAAGAGCAGATTTACCCTGTGCCCCTTAGTTTTTTACAAGCCAGTCTGAAGCGCGAGCAGTTTCGCTTTCTTGTGTGTGCATCTATTTCTGAAATAACAAACTTCTTGAGCTCATGATAATAGCGTGCACTTGATTATTGATGTGCTCTTGAAACCAGATCCTGTCGGAAACTGACAAACGGGAGAGTGACATATTCAGAAAGAAAAGGACAAACGCGAGAGTGAAGCGTGAACAAAGGAAAAGCCAGACAAAACTCAGAAGCAAATTGTTTCAGCAACCTGAATCATGAACAAACTTCCATGCTTATCATCGCCTTCTGGACCACTATGAACTTGGAATGATATAATTACTCTCGAACAGAGTTTACATGTGCTGGTAAAGATTACAGACACAGATGAGAGGTTTGCACTGATTATGGGCTCTGTTGTGTGATGTTTATGAATATAAATAAGGACTAAACGTATGCAGTGTGTAGTTTTTCTGTAATTGGTAACATATCAGAGACTGTAAGGGGCTGTATGTGTTCATATATGTTGCATTTATATATTAATTTTAAATAATTGCAGATGTTACATTAGGCTATTTCGCATCATTAATCTGCAGTTAATCAAATCATGTTCATAGAAAGGTTAGTAATAAACATTTATAAACAAGTATTAATGTGTATAAAGCATCTGTTTTGTGAGAAGTGCTTCTTATATGATTTATGAATGACCTGTACAGCTTTACTGTTGACATTTGTTCGAGCGAGAATGAAGTCGACTGAAACTCTCTGTCGGACACCACACCCACCAAAAGGGTACCCTTGGTAGTGGAAACGCAAGCCTGATAAAGCTGACCCGTACCATACTGTACAACTCAGTGGAAACGAGCCATTAGATCATGTAAGCAGGTATGAAGAACGGACCCCAGAACACAAGTCTGTCCTCCTCCATTGCAATGGTCCTGAGAAGTTTAAAGTCCATAAAAGTATATCAAAAAACATCCTTAAAACAGTCCAAGTGTCTTCCAAGTGTTTAATTGAAATATTTTCAGACGACACAATTACTATTGTGCACACATAAAACAAAAAATAATGACTATATTCAACAGTTTCTCCTCCTCAGTGTCAGTATTACGTGTAACTTACTTAGTTTTCAATAAATAAATGATTTGTTAAAATTCAATAACTTGAATAAAAATGAAATGTACTTTTTAAAGGAAATTAGACAACCGAAATCCAGGCAGATACTATAGTAGATGGTACAACAGACAGAAAGGGAATCAGACATCTGCACAGGATATAGACGTTGTACCACAAGTCATGGGGACGTTGGGTTTTGTTCGAAAATCGAATATCGGATTGACGTCAGAACTAGGGCTGCACGATTAATCGAAAAAAGATTACGATCTCGATTCAACCCTACACACAATCTTAATTCAGCTTTTCTACGATTCAGCCAATTATATTTTTAAGGTCAGGAGAGAAACAAGTCTTCACACAAACACTGACACCTTCAAACGGTGTTTAAAGTGTCAAATACTGTATTAATAAGGTATAATTCTCCCCAAAATGTCTTTTCTGTCTTCATGTAATGATATATTAGCGGCCGCAAAATTACACGTGATCTGAACGCGTGCTGTTTGTGTACTTCTGAGAATGCGTGCATGCAGGCAAGATGCCTACTTTAGTGAACACAACCTGCATAGGCTGTGAATAACAGGTAATGGAGTTGTAAATAACGTTCAGTTTGCTGCACAGAGCAATCGTTTGAGGGCCGTGCGGGAGGTTTGATTTGCATGCGTGTTTTACCACAGTGACAGCAGCCATGAGTGGCACTCGGAAGTGAAAGTGAAACCTGTGCGCACATCATTTCAATGACCATAGGCCTAATACTATTAGTGTTGTTTTACCATATGTTTGAGAATTAACCATAACAATAGGCTAATCATATTAACCATTATTTTACATTTACAGAATCATGAGAAAATCGTGATCTCGATTCTAAGCAAAAGAAATCGTTAATCACATTTTAGCCAAAATCGTGCAGCCCTAGTCGGAACCCAACGTCAGGCCGCCGTCAATGTCCAATGTCCAACCTAAAGTGCGCTAGTCAGAGATCCACAAATGAACTACAGTACATTTATTATAAAAATTTAGTCTAAACCACACAGTTTAAAAAGGGTTTTATAACCATAGAGCGGTCTCTGGCAAAGAAGTGAATAACTTATCACATTCTTACGAAGATACTTTATTTTTTAAAGTTATTATTTCATTGACGTGAATAAAATTAACCATGTATGATATAATTACTTTCCCATCATCTAAAATCTTAAAATAATAAAGCCTATTGTTTTATCCATGGCTAGACTTTAATTTATTTAATTGAAATCCTAGGCAATGAGACCTTTAATTCACCTGACTAAATGTAAGTTTGCACACAGCGCTGTATTTAGTAGCACAAAACTCGCTCTGATCCGGGTGAGAACTTTACCAACGACTACATGCACTGCTGAAAGACTTTTTTTCCTGCTGCGCATCAAATAAAACGAATTAAGACATGCTTAACATCATCGATGTCCACAACAACATCACTATATCCATGGAACAAGAACTTGCAGACTCTTTTAACAACAACAAAATAATTGCAATTTTTATTTCAAAGCTCAGACAGCTTGTTAATTTAATGCTGGCGAGACAACCAGAAGGATGGTTACGGCGTGTTGTAATGTCGCCAGTCCAAAATAGGGATGTCCTGATCCGATATTCATATTGGAAATAGGTCCAATATCAGTCCAAAAAATTATATCGGACTGCGTTAAAAATCTATAATATAAACAGTATGTTTCAGCTATTCTATCCAGCAGGATCTACTCCGTTAGAGCTATTTTATCCAGCAGGCGTCCAGAGCCAGCGTGCAAAGCCCACGAGATCACAACACTGCTTGCTAGCAAAGTCCCTTTAAGATTTTAACATGCTCTTCACACTAAGTTGTGGTGTATTACGTTGGAAAGCTATTGCGACGGTAGCACACGCTGACGCTATTAACAACGAAACATCTCTACAGGTTTATTTACTTCATGTTAGAGCTGCACGATTCCGGCTAAAATGAGAATCAATTTTTTTGCTTAAAATAAAGATCACGATTTTCTCACAATTCTGTAGATGTAAAATAAAGCTTAATATAAAATTGTTTTTTCTCCAACATATGGTAAAACAACATTAATATTATGTGTAGGTCTAATGGTTTTTATAAATAATTCTATTCTACTTATATTAATTCTGATGTTGAATTATGTTTGAGATATATGCTTGCAGTTTGTTATTGACAACATTTTTAGACCATTTAATTCACTGGCAAAAATCAACATTATATAGGCTAGAGTAGTTATACTGACACTGTAAACATTTATTTTCATGCACAAGTCTGTGTTCGCTATGAAAGAAAAAACTTATTAAATGCTTGCAGTCATAACTCTAAAATGCGATATGATTATTTAAATGATGTGTGCGCTTTCGGTTTCAATTTCACTGCACAGTGCTGTTCATACTTCGCGCGCGGCTCTAGAACGATCACTCTGTGCCACAAACTAAATTTTATTTATAACTTTATTACCTGTTACTCACAGCAAATGCAGGTTCTGTTCACTAAAAGTACACGCACGCATGTCTTTCATTAGGTAGGGCGCGCGCCCGCACAGTCAGCAGCTCACGGCACGTGTGATTTCCCGGCCGCGAATACAGCATTATATGAAGATAAAAATGATAATTTTAGGTGAAATATACCTTATAAATACAGAATGTGTCTCTTTTATCAACATTTGGAGATGTACATGTCACTGAGCAACGTGTGTGAAACAATGAAAAGACTAGTGAAGCCGCCTTTGGTTCTCTCCTGAACTTGAAAATTTGATTGGCAGAATCGTAGAAATGCTGGATTAAGAACGTCTAGGGGGTCGAATCGAGATCGTAATCTTTTTTCGATTAATTGTGCAGCTCTACTTCACGTTAAACGATCTTTAAGTTACATTGTTTTGTATATGCTGCTAAGCAACTCAATGCACCGAATGGCGACGTAGCGCACATCGTTTTGAATGAGGCTTGCACGTTTACGTTACAATTCAGTCATGGCATATCATGGTTGATCCAGGGTGATACCCAATTCAACACCAGCCCTTCCCACATAAGACTTTACCTCAGCGGCCCGGTTCTGTGTGCATGAGAAACTTACTCGCTGGAGTGTGTTCAGTGGCGTCTGCAGTCATTGTACTAGTGATTTTGGTCAACAATTTTGGTCCTCTTGCACTTTTGATTGACATTCTCATTTGAGCCCATAGCTGAAAAGAGAAGTGTCAACATCCAATAAGCTCTAAGAAAACTTGAGATGGTCCCGCCCTCTCTCTGGACAGGTAAAAGGGGTGGTCCAGAATGTAATTTTAAGGCTTGGTTGTGTTTATAAGATGCAAAGCAATGTTTGCTCATGTTTCACTTCAAGGAAGTCATGTTATTTTTTTTTATAAATCTCACTTTGACTATACACAGCTACTCAGCTAACATGAAAACGACTGATATATTTCCTAGTTCCTCTGAAAGGCCCACCCTTGTGTGCTGCGATTCGCGGATCGGCTCCGCGTCATGCCTGTACAAGCACGCGCTTTTCTGCTGTGTAAACAGTCAGTCAACCTCCTGCCTGCTCTAAAATAAAATCTGACGTGTCTGAAACGAGTGAAAATGGGGCACGGCTCCTTTAGGAGAGATTGGCGTGTGTGTGTGTGTGTGTGTGTGTGTGTGTCAAAATGTGTAAACTTTCTGTAACAAGCACATATGCGCGGGACTTTCCTTTTCTCTGATGGTCGAATTAAGTTATTTTCTGTAATATATCATGACAGAAGAATAAATCACAAGATGTGGGATGAAACCTGTGTGAGTTTTGTTTTATTTTTCTGCTCCTACACAAGTTAGGTGAGCTATCCTGTATTTTTTTAACTCAACACTTACGCAACGTCTTTCACATATATCCGGAATATGCAGGTGTAAGTAATATGAATCATCCACATATCTTTTGCGAGTTCATTATCTGAGAAAACGCATGGAAAAGCTGAGAGAATCAATAGAGAGACACATAGAGAAACACGAACGTGCTGGTGAAATGTGTGTGTGGGTGGGTGCTTATAGCAGTTTGACTGATAAACATGAATTTGTTGCGAAATCATTTGTGGTGCAAAAAAGCATTTCCTGTTGTTTAGGTACATCGTTGCTACAGCATACCGTTAACACTAGACACTGTACATGTCATGATCAATTTTAACAAATAAAAACACAAAGGTTGTAGTTCACAGCTTCTGCTTTGAGGTGACTTTTACCGAATCCAGCACTGAACTGGGGTCCGTTCTTCGTACCTCGCTTAAATGATCTAAGATGATTTGGCAAATCCTGGATCTTTTAATCTTGATAACTGATCTCTCGCTAATTTGGTTCTTCAAACAAGTTCGCGAATCAGATTAGAATGTCTGGATAAACTGATCTGAGATCGCTGCGTGTGTTGTGAAGGACAGATCTATCGATCATCGAAATCATGATCAGCAATGCAACGATTGACTGACGGCACAGCAGCGTAATGACATCATCTGATTAATATTCAATTATCCATGTGAGCAAAATTACATCAAATTAGCAGTAAACGGCTTGTTAAATATGACACGCAATAACTTTCTACATTTGTTGTGAGCTGCAGGCTTTACACTTTCATGTGTCAAGTGTACTCATCATCTATTTCAATGCATATGCAATGTATTTAGTTCTACATTTAGAAAAGATTTTCTTTATTATAGTAGCCGTTTTTTTAATCGGTGTAAAGTATAACTGGTTGTTTACAAAAGCATTTTCATATTGGTAAAGGCGTCTGCAACTATTGTGAAGCATCAAATCACTGGCATAATAACTATCAAAACATGTTTATGACTGCATAAATGTATTATTGCTTTAAAAAAAAAAGTCACATATTGTGCATGTTTATTATACACAATTTGTACTAAAGCGATCTAAAAAGTTCATATCAATAAGTTTTCTCTGTGCAGCACCAGGTGGCAGTCTTTGTACTTTCATTTCGAGAGTGCAGATTGCATAAGTTTTATTAATATATATAACTTTATTTATTTTATTAATAATTATAATATATATATATATATATATATATATATATATATATATATATATATATATATATATATATATATATATATATATATATATATATAGTTTAAAAAATATTTACTCTTTTCCCAAGTGTATATAACTACTACTGTAAGAAAATCAGAATTCGGAACACTCTGTATATCTTTGCTTGAACTGAGCCGATCAAATCCTGTTTATATAAATTGAACCTGCTCCCAATCAGGTTTGACCTAGCAGAACTGTTGCTATGACAACAACTCTCGGATCAGCTTTGAAGAACGAAACGATCCTGGATCGTGTCAAATCGTCAATATCCAAATCCAGCTAACGGAGTAATCCACGTACGAAGAACGGACCCCTGGAAAAGATTCTGGAGCTGTTTTGTCAAATCAAGCTTGCTATTTATTTTGTAATTCTTCGGAACATAATTAATATTGAACTGTAAGCACTTCTTTCTTTGTGTCATATCCTTTGGAAGCCCAAATAAAGAAACAGACGAAGCTCTGTGGAAACAGCAGTGTTGGGATGCATTTTAGCTTTATCTCTGCAATAACGTTACAGCGCCTCTGGCCATGGCCTCCATTAGCTGCGCAGTGTGTGTGCGTGGTAAACAAACCATTGTAATCTCACAAGGGCCGGAAGTATTTTTTGTAGTCCCCAAAATTCGTTCATTGTAGGCTTTGCTAAGCTAACTCTGTAAAAACCAAGGTATACCTTTGCATTGAACTTTGAGCTTTTACATTCAGAGATGTTGTTTATGTTCACACAGCTACATTACACATCAACTAAAGTTTAAAGTATGATATCGTAGTGGACAACCCCTTTAAGAAAGGACTCTGACTTTGTGAATGAACTGGACCAGATATGCTTGTGATTTAATCACATTAAAATTAACATTCACACTAAGTGGTGACATTGTTTTAAGTTCAGGGTCTGATGTTGGCAGTTTATGTATTTAAAAATAATGATAACAAATAAATAAAAAAATATATTAATTGATTAACTAATAAAATAAAAATAGTAATAATAATAATAAGCTCTGCAACATCTGATAGTCATTTACAGTTTTTCTCAGTGGCATTGGTGCATTTCTCACAACACTATTCACATTTGCCCAACAGTAAATGCATTTCTCAAAACAATTAGTCTTTTGTGCACATCATAATAGCAGTTTCTCATTCCTTCCAACAGATTGCAGATGCTTTTGGACATATATCAATTGCTTTTATACAACTCTCTGCTTTATAACATTGTCAGTTGCTTATGTCATGTCAGTCAAAATTAACTAAACTTGTAGTTGCTGAATAGTCATTCCATATAAAACTAATGGTCCTCATTACATACAAAAATATTGAACTAGTTGTCAAAATCTGTCAAGCTAATTTATATAAAAAAAATCTTTATTTTCCTGAAAATGTCTTAAAAATTGAACAATTTCATGAATGATTTACAGACTTATGTATGTTTTAGGTTCAGTTCCAATATGTTCTGCAATTGTCTACAGTTGTGCACAGCTCTACCCAAAGAAAGTTTATGTTTGTTGTAAATAAGGGTTTATTTATATTTTTTGCACAATGCTGTGAATAAATTAAAATTGCACCGAGCAAATGCAGTAAAAATGTGAAAGACATATTCAGTGTTTTGTACTCAGATACCTCACTAAATGCAGTGATGTCTAACTTTACTGTAGTTTTTACTGTGAAAATAGTATATATTGCTGTCTTGAGCATTTTCAGGAAGTGTCACCAAAATCTGACTTTTTTTTGCATTGGAAAAAAATATACAGAGTAAACTGTCATAATGAAAACATGACAAAGCCATTTGACCATCTTGTTCATAAACAATGGTGTCAGGACTTTTCATCTTGATGACAATGACAATTTCATTGACATTAATACTTGCTTTTGAGGAATGAGCTCTCCGTTTTGAGCATGTGACACACTTTTGCAGGTTATCAACTAGGTTTTGCAGTTTGTACCATTTGAATTGAGAAATGCATTAACTGTTGTGCAAATGTAAATAGTGTAGTGAGAAATGCACCAAAGTGACTGAAACAAACTGTAAAGAACTTCTGAAGAGATTATTACCCAACTATTTAAAAACATTATACACAACCACAGAAGTCCAATCGTAATACACCAGTGACTTATGTTCGCACACAGTGTTATACGTGAGTCTATAACGGGAGGGAGCCCCGAGCTCGAGGATCTTATGAGCTCATAGTTCTCTTGCGGGACATGCCAAACAAGCTTTTTAATTAATCATCAGCTAAGTGTGAACTCTTGAAATGAATGTTTTCCCAATTAAAATGGGTAGCGGCTTGGACCCAGAAACAGTATTACATACAGGCTCATGCACACATAGGGCTCAACCTGTGCAGTGCACATGCCCTTTTTAGTCTCTAATAGAAAGTGCCCTTCCAAAGTGATCTGCAGTGCCCTAGCGACCTAGGGTGATCAAAACAGGAACAAAAACGGGTGAAGAATCCAAGTGCAAATCTTTTAATGTGAAAGTGCAGCAACAGTGACAAAAATACAAAGTAACAAAATAAACAAACAAACAAACTAGGAATAAACAAACAAACTTGGAACTCAAACAGACTAAACTAGAACTAGACTTTAGCACAAGAACATGATATAAACTGGAATCAGGAAACATACCAACAGGAACGACAACAACCAACTAACAAACAGAGGTGGAATGGTTGAATATATAGTCCAGGTAATCAACGGGGAAACAGAGATAGCTGTGATTGCAAATCAGTGTAGATGACAGACCGGGTGTGTGCGCGAAAGAATGTATGTAAATGTAGTGTTTGGGCGCTGTAGTTCATACTCAGTGTCTGTTGAACTACAGCGCCCTCAGGTGGTCACTGGCAGTCACGACAAAAACTTTATCCTGCTCATGCCCCTTTGAAGATCTCTGCAAGGGCCTGATTCCATACATCACTGATCCACCAAGACTTAACAAGCTGATAATGTGTTAATGCTCGATTAACAGGGACAATCACAAAAATCAACAACGTGGTTTTGCTCAGAGCTAAATAGATGTAAATATGACACACTCTAATAAATGAGCTGTTGATTATATTGAGCTGAAACCCACAGACATTGAGGGGATTTGTTTTCCCCAATAATGAGAGACAACAGAGACTAAAGACACCGTTTATTCTCTGTCTGCTCTTGCTGACTGGAGAAAAGCATGTGGTCAGGAGTATCAGTCTGAAACACCTCACACTTGATGTTTATAAACAACAGCTGTAGTAAATTTTCTGTAATAGTTACCGATGGCCAGATCAATTTTCCTAATAGGCTGTTGTTAATTGCAAGTAATTAGTCGTGCAATTAACTCTAAATGCGAAATTGAGTTCAAGACATAAACCAGGCACTTGTCTGCATGAAAAAAAAAAAAAAAATTATATATATATATATATAAATAATAAACTTAAATCACAACATGAATAGAAAATAAATGTTATAAACTAAATAAAAACTAATGCATACAAATTTTTTTATGCAAATTATTATGTAAATGTTTATTTATTATAATTAAATGTGATAATTTGTATTGCTTAATATAAACAGCGTATAAATTACATTTTAATAATTTATATAAACTAATAATAATAATAATATTATTATTATTATTATATTATTATTATAACTATATTATATAATAAAACTATATAATATTAATATTTTAATATCAATAATAAAACTATCAAACAGTTACACAAAATTCAAGATGTAAATATACGCATGTAGTGCATATTTATTTAATAACTATTAACATAACTATTTATTTAAATAACGAAACATATTTTAGTTAATTTAATACATATTTGAATGGATTTTAAGTATACTAAATAAAAAAATATGTTTTAAATCTAAATGCATATTTATTTCTACATTTATCTAAAATCATTTCTATGTTTATAGAAATTTATATAAAATTTCTATATTGTTCAATGTTTATAGAAATGTTTTTATTCCCCACTTAATCTTCCTCTACCCCCCCCCCCACGCACGCACGCACACACACACCCCACACCCTCCTCATAACTTACACTTCCCATAAACACTGCATTTATTATTTATTATTTGCACAGTTAAAATTGCACATATTTACTGCACTACATTGCACTAATTAATCTTGAATGGTACATATCCACTTTACACATATATGTTCATAATTATGTTCATATCTATTTGTATACTTCTGATTATTCCATTATCCATTATGCAGTATTTATTAAATCACACTCTTACTCAAACACACAATATGCACAAGGTGCAAACACACATCAACAGTAGTAGTAATGGTCTTAAGGCTGGCGGCAGATAGACACAGATAGATTTACCAGGCATGGGTCAAAGGCAGGCGGCGTGATTCAGAGTCCGTGTATCAGGCGTGGGTCGAGGGCAGGCAGCGAGTATCAGAGTCCGTATATCAAGCTTGGGTCGTGGGCAGGCAGAAGGCAAAGCAGAGTCAGAAACGGGCTGGAGTAGTACACAGGAGATCAGGCAGGATATAACGCTCAGATATGCTGGCCGGGGCTGAACAAGACTTCGCACTGACTGAGTGTTTGAGTGCGGCTTATAAAGGGTACGTGGGTCATTAACTAGATTGGGAAACAGGTGTGCAAGATCAGTCTAGGTGGATGATGTAATGCTTAGAAATTCGGGGATGGCGGCCTCTGCTGGCCAGCGAGGGGAATGACTGGGACCGAGTCGGTGACAACTGTATATTCTAGTTAAATAATCTTTCAATGATTTTAAAATTACACATACATGTAGCCTATTTATGGAACCTAACCTAAAATGTATAATATCATTATACCATAATATTGATTAATACTGAAAATTTTAGGTTACAAATATGTATATATTATTATATTATATGGCAGTATCATGTACAATATGATTAACTAAAAAAAAAAACATCAATAAACAAATAAAACAAACAAAAGCAAATGCCTGATCTGATTATTTACTTCAAAAAATACATTACGGTTAAAGTCAATAATTACATTTTAGATATTGGTCATAAGACTGCATGGTAAAAATATGAATTAATCAATTATTTTAATAAACTACAAACTATTTAACAAATAAATAGTCACATCTCTGTTGACATATGCATCAATGTTTAGATCCTACATTTCTTTAGTTTATTTCTGAATTTATTTAGTCACAGTGTAGTTGCCAAAGTTCTGATCAATGGGCAGTAAATCAGTTAATATGTATTCTTACTACAAACTTTCTGAATGACCTTCCTGGCCAGCAATTCATGCAAAAGCCTGCTATAATTCTGTCAATGCATCTCTTTACGGCACACTCCCACAAATTTAATTATTAAAAGCAAATGTTACGCATCAGTCGGGCTGATATGGCCAGTGAATATATTTATCTCCACAAGGACATTCTGACTAAACAAATAAATTGGGTGTTTGCTTAATCATCCCTGAGTAAAGACACAAGTGACTCTTGAATAGTTTTTATAAATTTATGCATCTAAAAAATAAACTATTAAATAAAACAAAAGTTTAATAAATGTATAATGACAAAAAAGATAATGATTAAACAAAAATGTAAATATTTTAATTAATACATATTTAATTATTTTAATTTTACATTAATTTTTTTTCACTTGTTTAGCCACATTTTTCTGAACCCTGTTAGTAAAACTCTAAACACAAAACTCTAACCAGTCACTACTTTAAATGCATGCTCTCAAGTGTTCAAATCTCTGCATGCTGCGTTCATTTCTTTAAGGAAGTCTTGCATTTGCAGGATCATTAGTTTACATAATCCCTTAATCATACAGATACTACAGGAACACAACTTTAGGTCACCAGCACACAAGATGTACATCGTTTTAAAAAACAATCTTTAACAATCATTAAATATTGTTGTTACAGGTTTTATTATGGTTTATACAAAAGAGTAAAGGGAACAGTACAGATAGTGGATCCACCGAACTAGTTTTAGTCATTCCATCATAATGTAGGTTTACTGTGATCTTTTTCTCACTGCACGTACCCATATAAAAAAGCTGATATATGGCATGAGACATGGCAACAAAATGCAACTTACAATTGGATTCCACATACTGTATATAAAATGTCATAATAGTCAATAATTTGTCAAAATCACTGTGCAAAAATCATTGTTTATATTTATTTCAACCACATCATATATGTAAATGTGTGTGTATGAGTGTGTGTGTGTGTGTCACAGCCATATGGACACCTATACAAATTATAGATAATATATTACAGTAGTAGAGGTAAAATATATAACAATAGATAATATTTTACATAAATTTACATAATTACATGTTTGTAATTCTATTACTTAGTTGAAAAAAAATTGCAATATTTTGACATGTACAGTATATGACATATTTTATATATGTCTGCTGTGACTGGGCTTTCTTACATACAGTACAGTAATGTTAAATATGAAAACATTGTCTGTAAAAGTGGTACATAGAACAAAGAAACCATAAATATGGAATAAGAATGAATAAAGATGAAATCTGTAGATAATGTATTCTAGTTGAGTCATCTGCTGTGATAACTTATATCATTTAATCTACCCTGAAACTTTCATTATCTAAACATGTAATATTGTACATCAGTTTCCATGCATCAAGAGTAATGCAATAGTTATTTTTCACTTTAAAAGCTCGTATCAGTTGACAGTAACATCATGTTAAGTAAATGAATATGCATTTATTTCAAATATAATGTTTGAGTTTCATTTTGAAATGGGATCAATTTGATGTTTAATTGTATTATATTGAAAAGTATCTTTGACTTGTGTGTATTGTATCCAACCATTTGAAAAAAATAGTTAAGAGTTTGCAAAAAAGTACAGTTTTGGCTATGTGAATTTTGTGTCTAGAGTTTCGAAAATTGAGTTCTGGAGTTTGTGGCAAAAAAAAAAAAAAAAAAAAACGGAAAAAACTGTAATAAATAACTGAAGAATAAACAAACAAACAAAAAATATTTTATTATTTTCTAAATTACAAAAACAAAAAAATATGCTAAGAATAAAGAAACTTATGTCCAAGCTTTAAATATCACTGAATATATACAGTTCCCCACGGATGGGGAACTTCAATGCTATTAGTGGATTTTAATCCTTGTATGGGGATTTTGTTTCAGAAAGCCAATTGTCCAAGAGTATATAACGGGCCAATGAAATGCCAAATGAGTTGGCAGCGTAAGCTTGCGCACGTGTGGCTTATTGCAATTAACTTCGCATATAAGCACAGGGAAAGCAAGGAACGCTATCCTTTTCGCTTCAGAGACTGTTACAGCCTTCTGAGAGAGTCATTGAGGGTTCCTCCTGCTGATATCCAGCGATTTCGAGCGAACGAGAGCATTCCCCTGGTCCAGAGTGTGTACACGCAGTGGCAGACGGTTGAGCTGGGTTTCTCTCTTGCCTGGCGTTCTTTGGGTCCGGTCCTCCAGAGCGGTGCGTATAAAGTTGCAAATTTCACAAAAAGAGCAACACAGTGGTGCAGCACATCCTATTCAGGTTGGCGCTCCGACCGTGCGTTTCTGGATGCTGTGGTTTCCTGTCCCCGGATGATGGGCACGAGCACTGCGTTACATGTCTGGGGGTCCAGCATGTTAATGCGGTGCTCACGGGCAGTTTATGTGGTCATTGCAATGCCATGACTGTTGCGCAGTTAAGATCGCGGCTAGCCCTTGCAAAAGGGCGAACCACCCCAGCTGTCCCCTGCACTGCAGCGGGCACTCGGGCAGATCTGAGGGTTCCAGTGGGAGATAATCCGTCGCCTCCGGGCCCGCGGACCTCCTGCTTCTCCAAGTGCTCCATCCAAGCTTCGAGCGGAGGAAGCGATTCGTCTAACTAGATGGTAGCCCTGTGATCGCTGTCAAAACGGATCCTGAAATGGACATGTTAGCCGTGCTTTCCCGGGCTGCTTCGGCCATGGGGTTGGAGATGGTTTATCCCCCAGCTCCGCGGCCGGACCGACTAGATTGGTGCTACGTAGAGGACCAGAGGGCTAAGCCTTCGAAGCCTCTCGTCCCTTTCTTCCCGGAGGTGCACAGTAGGCTCACGCAGTCTTGGAGGGCACCTTTTTCTGCCCGTGCTGCGTGTCCCTCTGCCCTCACTACTCTTAATGGTGGAGCGACCAAGGGGTTTGTGGCGATTCCTCAGGTCGAGCGCGCGATTGCGGTCAATCTTTGTCCACGTGGCGCCTCTTCTTGGCGGGGTCCGCCTTGTTTCCCGTTCAAAGCCTGTAAGTTATCTGCCTCCCTTGGAGCCAGAGCTTACAAGGCTGCAGGCCAGACTGCTTCCGCCTTGCACGCGATGGCCACCTACCAGCGCTACCAAGTGCAGGCGCTGGTCGAGCAGCACGAGGGTGGGTCCAACCCAGGCTTGTTACATGAGCTTCGCACCGCAACCGACTATGCTCTTCGGACCACTAAGTCCGCTGCGTGTGCGTTGGGGAGGACGATGTCCACATCAGTGCTCCAGAAGCGCCACCTCTGGCTAAGCTTGGCTGATATGCGCAAAGTCAACAAAGTCCACTTTCTTGACTCCCCCATATCCCAAGCTGGCCTGTTCGGCGACACCGTCTGTAAATTCAAACAGGAATTCAAGGAGGTGAGAGAGCAGTCTGAGGTGATAATGGTTAATGTCACCTATTGGTGGGACTGTAAGCCCGCTCTGCCCATCTAATCATCCATTTCTGCTGCTCCTCGCCAAAGGTGCCCGCCTACGAGAGCTGCCCCGTCCCCGCACATGCCTCCGGTGAAGCAAGCGCGTCGAGCACCTCGAAAGCAGGCAGACCCCCCTGCCCAGTGCGCCACTAAGTCTAATAAATGAAAAGCGAAGCGTCCCTGGGACAAGTCATCTGGAGAAGAGGGAACTCGCTCTTTCCCCGCTGGAGGGGCGGGCTCCATTTCCAACGGCACTTTTCACTGCCATGAAACATCAATGAAAGAGCACTACTCTACTTCTCCGGATGTGACAGCCCGAAATCTTCCAGTCTGGGACGCTATGCTTCTAGCTCGCAGGTTCGGTGCATTTCACCAGTAGCTCACGAGCGCTGGGAGGACAATCTCCTTTCTCCCACCCCTCGAGCCTCCCCTCCGGAGTTTTGGTGCGGAATGAGAGGAAATCTCTCACCTCCAGCTCTTCCGCGGGATCCTCGCGCTTCCCGGATCAGCATACCCACTCCGCGCTGCCCCACTGTTGGTATGTCAGTGATTGTAGCAATGAGTCTATTAGCGAGAGCTCTGTCTGCCTGTTTAGCGCGGGCCAGCCCTTCGCGGTGGCTCACAATCAGACTCGGCTAAACAATTTAGTTCGCGAAACGGCCCCCCAAGTTGACGGGTGTGTATTTCACCAGGGTCAGCCCCTTGTCCACCCCTGTCTTGCGAGAGGAGATTGCTGTCCTCCTGGCGAGGGATGCAATTGAGCCGGTCCCTCCAGCCGAGATGGAGAGCGGGTTTTACAGCCCGTACTTCATCGTGCCCAAAAAGAGCAATGGGTCACGGCCAATCTTAGATCTGCGCATTTTGAACCACTGTCTGCACAAGCTGCCGTTCAGACTGCACACGCAGAAGCGCATCCTCCAGTGCGTTCGTCAGCACTGGCTTTACGATCGAGTCCCCAGACGCGCATGGCACGCGGGCAAACACCGAGTCACTGTTACTGCGATGTGTCGCCGCACCCTCAGCCCTTGGAACGACTCCTCATTCCTACAGGCCGGAGTGCCTCTAGGACAGACGTCCAGTCATGTTGTTGTTTCAACGGATGCTTCCAGCACGGGCTGGGGGGCTGTGTGCTGCGGGCATGCAGCTGCGGGCCAGTGGAAAGGAACCCTGTTGCATTGGCATATCAATCGCCTGGAGCTGTTGGCAGTGTTCTTCGTACTCCACCGGTTTTTTTTCGCAGCACATGCTGGTCAGGACGGCTGCGGTGGCGTATATCAACCGCATGGGGGGTATTTGCTCTCGCCACATGTCTCTGCTCCTTTGGAGTCATCCGCGGCTGAAATCGATGCACACCATTCTCATTCCAGGCAAGCTCAACAGTGCAGCCGATGCGCTCTCACGGCAGCCTTTACGTCCCGGAGAATGGAGACTCCACCACGAGTCAGTTTAGCTGATATTGGCCTGATTCGAGGAAGCCCAGATCAATCTGTTTGCTTCCCCGAGAACGCTCATTGCCAGTTGTTCTTTTCCCTGACCGAGGGCTCTCTCGGCACGGATGCACTGGCCCACAGCTGGCCTCGGGGCATGCGCAAATATGCGTTTCCCCCAGTGAGCCTGCTCGCGCAGTTACTGTGCAAGGTCAGGGAAGACAAGGAACAGGTTTTGCTGGTTGCGCCCCTCTGGCCCAACCGGACCTGGATGTCAGAGCTCTCCCTACTCGCGACGGCCCTCCCCTGGCAGATCTCTGTGAGTAAGGACCTACTCTTTCAGGGACAGGGCACCATCTGGCACTCTCGCCCCGATCTTTGGAACCTCCACGTGTGGTCCTTAGACGCGAGGAAGACTTAAGTAACCTACCGATTGCGGTGGTTAATGCCGTCACTCAGGCTAGAGCCCCCTTCTTGAGCACGCCTATGCTCTGAAGTGGAGTCTATTCACTGAATGGTGTGTCTCTCGCAGAGAAGACCCCTAAAATTTGCCAGATCAGCGTTGTGCTTTCTTTACTCCAAGAGAAGCTGGAGAGCAGGCTGTCGCCCTCCACACTCAAGGTTACGTGGCTGTCATCTCCGCTCTCATGACACGGTGGCTGGCAGCAGCATGGGAAAGCATAACCTTGTCATCCGGTTCCTAAGAGGCGCTAGGCAATTAAATCCACCCCGTCCACCTCTCATGCGCTCTTGGGATCTCACCCTCGTTCTCACGAGCCTGCGTCAGGTCCCTTCGATCCTCGACTCAGTATCTTTAAGATTTCTGTCCCTGAAGCCAGCTCTGCTGGTAGCGTTGATATCGATTAAGAGTGTCGGGGACCTGGAGGTATTTTTCGCTCAGTGACTCGTGTCTGTAATTTGTGCTGGCCCGGGATATGTGCCCAAGGTTCCTACCACACCGTTAAAGACCAGGTAGTGAGCCTGCAAGTGCTGCTCCCGGAGGAGGCAGACCCAGCCCTTTTCTTACTTTGTCCAGTTCGCGCTTTGCGTATTTATCTGGACCGCACTCAGAGCTTTAGTTCATCTGAGCAGCTCTTCGTTTGATATGGCGGTCAGCAGCAGGGAAGTGCCGTATCGAGACAGAGGTTGGCCCACTGGATAGTGGATGTCATCTCCCTAGCTTATCAGAGCCAGGGTGTGCCATGTCCCCCGAGAGTGCGGGCACACTCCACTCGAAGCATCGCATTCTCTTGGGCGCGCGCACGCGGTGCCTCTCTAACAGACATCTGTGAAGCTGCGGGCTGGGTGACACCTAATACATTTGCAAGGTTTTACAATCTGCGAGTGGAGCTGGTTTCCTCAAGGGTATTAGGTAACCCTTGGTGATTGAGGAAACAACTCAGTTAAGGTGTTGAAACACGCTTGCTGCACCATTCTCCCTAACACGGAGATACATGCGCTTTTTCATCTGTCAGTAAAGTTCCCCGTTAGGTAAGCCCTGCAGATTCCTCCGAGGCCCCCAGCACTGACTCAGCGGAGGAACGACTCGCTGACCCGTTACATCGTAGGTCTGCCCACTGGTCAGCCCGCGTTTTGGGTATAGGTGCCCGCTATGCGTGATCCCCACTAGGCGATCCCATATGCTTATTCAGCCACGGTGCAGCCCCCCCTCACGGGCGGAACCCGTGTCTTCCCTCTCCGCCAACCATCTTATTATATGCGTACTCCCCCTTCTTAGGGCTAGTCCATATATTTTGCCATCATATCTCCCCATTGGGTAGCAGGTGGCCCCCGCAGCTTCCTCCCTATCAGAACTGCACGCTTTCCCAACGTACTGTCGTATTTCCTAGAATTATCTAGATGCTTGCAACTCCCAAAAAATATATCTAAATCCGCTTCTTTGAAGTGGAATAAGTAAGGGCCAGCGATCACGTTGGAAGACCGCGCCTCTCTTTGATGCAGGATCGCTCACGCTATGCCTGGCTATCCTCTCATCGGAGGCGAAGGTAAGGTGCAGTCATTATGGCGTATTTCAGACATTTCCCCATTCGTGGATTAAAATCCACTTATAGCATTGAAGTTCCCCATCTGAAGGGGAACGCTCTGGTTACTAAAGTAACCCTCGTTCCCTGAGGAGGGGAACGGAAATGCTATATAGCATTGCCATAATGATTGTTCCTTAACTGTAAGTCTCAGTCTCTTCAGCTTAAAAGGATAGCGTTCCTTGCTTTCCCTGTGCTTATAAGCAGAGTTAATTGCAATAAGCCACACATGCGCAAGTTTACGCTGCCAACTCAGCGTTCTTTGCCAATAAATAATTATTGAAATGCATATAGAGACAAAATAATAAATAAATGGTATTTAAAATGCAAATAGTTATGAATAAGCAAGTGCATGCATCATTTAGATAACAAATTACCCAGATAACAAACCCTGAAACTAATAATACAGGCTCACTTTGGTACTTCAAATCATCTTGCCAATTAGTGACTGTTTTGCGTCATCTTGTGACTGAACAATAGTTTGGTGCAAGCAGCTGTGTAATAAGTAGGAAAATGTACATCCTCACAGCTGCTATGGTCTGGGGCTGTTTTGCTGCTTCAGGAACTGGACCTGGACTTCCTGTGATAAATGGAACCATTAATTCTGCAGTGTTAATGACCTCAAGCTGAAGCCAACTTGGGTTCTGTAACAGAACAACGATCTGAAGCACCCCAGCAAATTCGATTCTGAATGCATGAAGAAAAACTAATTTGGAGACTGTGGAGTGGCCTAGTCAAAGTAAAGATAGATAGATAGATAGATAGATAGATAGATAGATAGATAGATAGATAGATAGATAGATAGATAGATAGATAGATAGATAGATAGATAGATAGATAATCTCTGGAAAAGAAAACATAAGGGCATATATTTGAAATTGCAGCTTCCAACAAATCATGCAAAACCACCAAAATGTAAACCTCAGTGGAACATTTTGCCTCCTCTATTTACTCAAATATCAGCTTCTTCTACCAAATGCAAGAAACCAAAATTACTCTATAAATTTTTAACAGATAAGAGTCATTTAATACCCTCACACAGACAGACATGCATGCCAAACAAAATAAACAGATCCTTGATTTATCAGGTAGCTCAACCAGTTAGTCATCAATCGTGTGAGGTTTACCTCTGGGTTAGTTATCAACTCAGCTGCTTTAATGGTGTGTAACAACTAAACCCAGGGGAACAATGCCATTTTTCTCCACTTTAGGGCTTGACATTTCACTGCTAATAGTTTTCAGGGCTAGAATTTTGGGTCAGTAAAACAGTCAGACTGGAGCCAGACTCTAGGCCAGACGGTTTTATTGCATTCTGGCATTACAAAAGCATAGAAATGAAATTGCATTGTCACGGCTTCAGGGCCCTTATTCCCCAATGACGGAGTGACAGAAATGCACGAGCTCTCCAGGTATCGCTGCCAGTGGTGAATTTAATAACAGGATGGGACGGTCCAGCAACATGGGACGCCCAGAGCTGTCAGAAGGCCTTTTGTTACTCGCACACCAGAGGTGCCACTGGCGAGACCAAGCTAATTGAAAGTACTACATTTCTCAGTGATTTACAGTCAGTGGGGCTACAGATATAACTTTAAAGTCTCACAGGTTATTTCATTACTTGGTTGTTTGAAGTTGAAAACATGTTTCACGAAAGAACATAAAGCTCAATATTTATTCAGTAGCCTTTGTTTTACTGCTTGTTTTGTTTTTCTTTGCTTTGATTTTAAGTCGTTTTTTTTAAGTTTTTTGTTTTGCTTTTGACTTGTGTTTTGCTATTCCTTGTTTTACATTTATTCACTAGACTTGATTTAGTTTGCTATGTTTTGTTAATTGTTTTGTTTTGAGCTAGTTTTTTATTTATGCTTTGTTCACATTTTTTATGTGTTTTGCTTTGTTTCATTACTTGTTTTGTTTTTTGTTTTGTTTTATTGCTTGTTTGTTTTGTTTTGCTAGGTTTTGTTTTTTGTTTTGTTTGATTAATTGTTTATTTTTTATCTTATCACTTGTTTATTGTTTTGTTTTGCTATGTTTTGTTCTTTGTTTTGTTTTATTGCTTGTTTGTTTTGTTTAGTTTTATTACTTGTTTGTTTTGTCTTGCTATGTTTTATTCTTTGTTTTGGTTTGTGCTATGTTTTGGCTTGCGTTTTGTTTTGGCTTGTGTTTCATTTTGACTTGTGTTTCGTTTTGGGCTTGCGTTTCTTTTGGTTTTGGCTCGTGTTTCATTTTGATTTGGCTTGTGTTTCATTTTGGCTTGTGTTTTGCTTTGGGTTTCCTCCGGGTACTCTTGTTTCCCCCACAGTCCAAAGACATGCATTATAGGTGAAATGGGTAAGCTAAATTGACCGTATGTATGGGTGTTTCCCCCTTGTTTCCCCTCTTGTTTCCCCCACAGTCCAAAGACATGCGTTACAGGTGAAATGGGTAAGCTAAATTGGCCATATATATCGGTGTTTCCCAGTTTTTGGTTGCAGTTGGACAGGCATACTCTGCATAAAAATTTTGCTGGATAAGTTGGCAATTTATTCTTGTGTGTTGACTCCTGGTTAATAAAGGGACTAAGCCGAAAAGAGAATAAGTAAATGAAGTTGGCGGTTCATTCTGGTGTGGCGACCCCTGGTTAATAAAGGGACCAGCTGAAAAAAAAAATGAATGAATGTTTTGCTTTGTTATTTTTTTTCTACATTTATTAAGTTTATTTTACATTTATTTTGATTTGTTTTATTTCTTGGTTTGTTTCCTTTGCTTTGGCTTGTTTAGTTATGTTTAGCTTTACTTGTCTAGATTTTTTAGTAATTTGTTATTTTGTTACTTTTTATTTTGTTTTGGCTTAGTTTTTTAGTTTTTGTTCTTTGTTTTGCTTTTCTTTGGCTTTTGTTTTATTTTATTTTTGTCTACATTTATTAAGTTTAGTATACATTTGTCTAGCTTTGTTTTTTGCTTGTTTTGTTTTACTTTTGGTTTGTTTTTAAAGTATTTTTTTAAGGTTTTGTGTTTTGTTTTGCTTTGCAGTTTTTTTTTTGTTGTTGTTTGTTTTACTCATCTACATTTTTTTCAGTAGCCCTCACTTGGTTTGCTATGTTTTGTTCTTTGTTTTGTCTTGTTTTGTTTTGTTCTACATATAATACGTTTAGTATACATTTGTTTTGCTTTGTTTTATTGCTTGTTTTGTTTTACTTTGCTTTAGCTTATTTGTTTTTAGTTAAATTTAGTTTAACATTTTTCAGTCAGTAGTTTTCTTTCGTTATTTATATTGTTTTTGCTTTGGCTTAGTTTTTTTTTTTTTTTTTTTTTTTTACTTGTCTACATTCATTCATTTTTTTCGGCTAGTCTCTTTATTAGTTTTTCTAAATGGCTTTGATGCATTTCTCACAACACTATTTACATTTGCACAACAGTTAATGCATTCTCAAAACAATTAGTCATTTGTGCACATCATAGTAGCAGTTTCTCATTTCTTACAACAAATTGCAAATGTTTTTGGACATGCATCAATTGCTTTAATACAACTCTCTGCTGCTTAACATTATTATTTGCTTAAACTTGTGAATGCTGAATAGTCATTCCATATAAAACTAATGGTCCTCATTTCATTACTTGATTCATTACATACAAAACTGTTGAACTAGTTGTCAAAATCTTTCAAGCTAATTTTATATATAAAAAAAATTAATCTTTGTTTTCCTGCAATTGTCTTAAAAATTGAACAATTTCATGAATAATTTACAGATCTGTGTATGTCATAGGCTTAGTTCCAATATGTACTGCAATATTGTCTACAGTTGTGCACAACTCTACCCAAAGGGAGTTTATGTTTGTTGAAAAATAAGAATGTATTTATACTTTTGCCCAATGCTGTGAATAAATTAGAATTGCAACGAGCAAATGCAGTAAAAATGTGAAACAGACATATTCAGTGTCTTGTACTCAGATACCTCACTAAATGCAGTGATGTCTAATTTTTGCTGTAGTTTTCAAATGGCTGTGCAAATGGTACATAGTGCTGTCTTGAGCATTTTCAGGAAGTGTCAACAAAATCAGAATTTTTTTGCATTGAAAAAATGCCCAGAGTAAACTGTCATAATGAAAACATGACGAAGCCATTTGACTATCTTGTTCATAAACAATGATGTCAGGACTTTTTATCTTGATGACAATGACACTTTGATTGACATCAATACTTGCTTTTGAGGAATGAACTATCTATTTTGATAGATTTGATAGATCTATTTTGCTTACCTAATTCACCTATAGCACGTCTTTTGATTTGTGGGGGAAACCTGAACACCTGAAGGAAACCATGGCAACAGCGCCTATATTTATTCAATAACCTATATTTGTTTGGCTAAGGCTGAGTTTTTTTATTTGTTGATTTTGTGTTACTTGTCTACGTTGAGTTAGTAGCCCATTTTTGTATTTTTTATTTTTTTTTAGTTTTTTGCGTTTCTTGTTTCCATTTGTCTACTAATTGTTTACAGGCAGTGTAGATATATTCAGCCAGTAGCCTACATTTTGTTTTTTGTTTTGTCTGTCGATCCACTTATAATACATAGTCTGCATGTTTCTGAACAATAGCCTACTTTTGATTTTATTTTTTTATTTTTATTAATTTTTGTCTGTTCACTGTTTACGTAGCCTGTTTTTTTTAGTGTCTTTCCAATGATTATGTACAAAATCTTCATGTATTTGGCTAGCATACATTTGTTTTTTTCTTTTTTCTGCACACTGATTAAAATTCAGTATTTTAGCATTTACAGGGTGAATTTAATATCGGTCTACAAATGAAAAGAGCATCAAACAAAGTACTGCTTGCATTGGCCATTAGGCAAATTGAATCCTGAGACTATTTTGACAGCAAGATTAAATTGCATCTGCATTTTGCCATACAGAATTTAGTCACCTTATCCTTTGTCATACAAAAAGACATGAACAAGACAAAAACATTTTTATATATATTTGTCTTTGCTTGGTTTAATGGATTATGCTTTATACAGAATTTCAATAAACCTTTTACTTTATGCACAATTTGGCAACTGATAACATTACATCAACAGTTTGACATTAGTTTCCCCTCAATGTGGTATTGATTAGAAAACTGAAACAGAGGACCAAAGAAGAAAATGCATTGAAAAAAACAAAGCAGGCCAAGGTTAAGGGGTGTTACGTGAATACTTCCTTAGCTGCTTTTTCATCTGGTAGAGTAATGCTCTGATCTTTTCTCTTCAGTCTCCTCTGCAGTTCATCTTTCTTCCTCTGGAATTTTAGTTGGCACACCAGCATAATAGAGCATTCTGGGTTAATTTAGACTTATTTATTACATGTTTTAATGGCTCTTTGGGGTGTAACCATGGATAAAGTCAAGTGCTGTTAAACGCTGAAGTTTGAATTTGCATTCTTACCATTTTTGTTCCTCTCTTTTGACCTTCTCATTAGGTTTCTTGGCAATGCGTCTGAAAATCTTAGCAATGTGCTTCAGCTCTTTTCCGCGCTCTGACAGGGAGAGTCTATTTTGCTTCCTCTGGCACAGCAGGCCAAAACAGAGGCAAACTTCTGACCGTCACAGCATGAATGCAGGACAGCCTCATGTTAAGGCCCTGTAATTAGGGCTTCAAGCTGCTTGCCTTTAATGGCTTTTAAAAAGCTGCCTGTTCCCTTCACATTCAATCATAAGCGATTTATTAGACTCTTTAACCTCATCCTCCTCCCCGCCATTGTAGAAATGTATTTTGTGGTGAACCGCTTTTAAAAATATAGCGAAACTGGTTTAGATCCGGGATGCCTTAATTACTAGTCTCCACTAGCTTTCATTAAAAGAACTAAGAAGGAGCAGCAATTAATCAAAGCAAATGACTGCGGCAAGAACATTTTACTGAACAGCTGTTATGATGCTTATTGTAGAGGAGATGATGGGGCGGAGCAAATTTACTTGAATTGTGATGTAATAAAAATATGACTCATTGCAGAATTGCTGGCCAAGCACTTTCCTTTCATTCTCCTTAAACTGGAATAACATACACCAAATACAGTAAACGCTGTCTGACAAAAGTCTTGTCAGCGATCTCAGTTGAAAGAGCAACAAATAATAACTTGACTTCTAGTTGATCATTTACAAAAGTGTCAGAAGGTAGATTTTTCAGATAAATCATCCGTTGAACTATGTCCCAATCATCATAAATACTGAAGAAGACCTACTGGAACTCGCATGGACTCAAGATTCTTGAAGAAATCAGTCAGGTTTAGTGAAGGGAAAATCATTGTTTGGTGTTTGATTTAGTATGGGGGTGTGCGAGATATCTACTGAGTGGATGGCAACATCAAAAAATTAATCTTGAGACTTGTATATTTTATAAAAAAAATTGATGTGGTCATTAAAAATAATGGTCATATTTTCTTTTTAAAAATGATATTCTGGATTTATTATAAAATATTGAGAAGATTTTGCTAATAAAATCAAGAGATAAATTAAACTTATTTTTTAAGGAAACCAGTGCAATTATTAGGCTTAATTTGAGAAACCAATTAAGCTAATGAAGTTGAGGAAAGATAATTTCACCTATATTTTAAGAAAATTGACAAATGTGGATTTGATTGAGATGTTTGCATTTAAATCTCAACAATAGCAGTTATCAGACGACTTTTTCAAGTAGCAGATTAACAGTGAGCGTGCTAAGAGGTAACAGTTTATCATTTTTATTGTCTTAAATAAGCTCTTTCAGGAAAGACACATGCTGTTTAAGCTTGTTCAGGAGCCTAGTTTGATTAAGCAACATTTAAGCGGGGTGGACAAACAACAGTGAACTTGTTGGTTAGCCTAAGCTAGTATGTTAGCTATATAGCTATTCAATGGGGTTTATGCACAGCTAGTGTTTTCATAAGGTTCCTTTTACAGCATTGATGATGTAATGTAATTAACTGTGTTTATATATAATGCTGTATATAAATACTATATATAATGCTGTATATATTTGTTTACTTGTTTTTTTTTCAGATTCTTGAAGAAAAATTTTACAGTATTTTCCCACAAAAGAGGAGCAGTCTATGTGTGCCATACAGCCAGGTATTTTTTTTATCATGTTATTTGTGTATTATTATTATTAGGCAATATTACTAATTTCTACACTTTTGTTGCATCAGAGCTCACATTAAATCAGGGAGGAGATGAGAGATATTGTCATTCTGTTGCTGGTGTATTTGTATGAAAATGAGGAAGAGCTCATCCAGGAGTGCAATGTAAGTGTCTTAGACAGATAGTTATAGTTTTCAGAAAACGGTCTTTTATATTTTTGCATTTTTACAAAAAAAATAAAAATAAAATAAATAAATAAATAAATAAATAAAATAACACAAACCCTAGATTGTTGAATGCACTATTCCCTGTATAAATATACTTGTGTTATAGTGTAAATCAGCAATGTCTCCTCACAGGGGCGCCTGCAGGATTTCATTCCAAGGTACGCACAAATCCAGCACTGCCCCGCCCCTTTCCGATGGCTGTTATTTCAGTATTCAAACATTAAATAATAAATGCATCAAGTAAAATAAAAACAAACTTTTTTTATTTTTTATAATTTAGCAAAATTGTGCTCTTTTTATCTTAGCATTTTTATTATTTTATTTTTGTTAGTTTTAATATTTTATTGTCTTCATAATTAAAGCTATAGACAAAATCCTGCTTGACATTTTAGAAAATATTTTGCGTAGCTACCCAGTATGTATTAAAGATCACCGAGAACAAAAAAACAAACAAAAAAAAAAAACAGAAACATGTTACATGCCCCAATAAATGTCCAAATTATATTTACCTGAATCGTAAAAAAATGTGAAAATTGCTCATTTTATTTTTATAAAACATTTTATTATTATTATTTTTAAGTAAAAACTATACCGACATTTAAGAATCCATATTTATTTTATTTATTTATTAATTTGACCTGTTTATTGGTGCATATATAGGCTATAATTTAACTCAAACAACAGTACCTTGGACAGCTACAGTGCCACTAAAGCTTTCAAACACAACCCCAATAAAGTAATGAAAGATTAGACTTTCTCCGGTGACGGCCGACATCTCAACACACCATAACCGTCCTTTGGGTGGTATAGCCGGCATTAAATTACAAAACAAGAACTCTGGCTTGACTGACGTGCAGTTATTTGCTCGTTGTTCAAAGAGTCTGCAAATTCGTGTTTCATATAGTATGTAGCAGGATTGAGAACATCAATAATGTTAAGCGAGTCTTTACTCGATGCACAGCAGAAAAAAAAGTCTTTCAACAGAGAGACTAAGAAATGGTTTAATGTATTTACTTAATGTGTTTCAGTAAACCTTAAACATTTGAAATGTACAATTACATAATTTCATAATAATAAACTTGATGTTTATTTTACAGTGTGGGAATGCACAGAGAATTGCTGTCTGCCAGAGGAATGACCAACCATGAGGACACCAACCATGGAGGAGGATTGAGTCATGGCTGGCTTGGAAAATCTAGAATTGCTGAACTGGTTCCCCAAATTAAAATCACCCAAAAACAAACTAATAATAAGTTTCTGACACAATGTCACTGTTACAAACTTTTGGGGGAATTTTCACTCCATTGACTGATTGTCTTGCTATTATTTTGAGATCCAGCTTTTATACTGGTTTTATATGTTGTGCAATTCTGTCAGAGTTTGTTTAAAATGTGACTATTCCTACAAAAGATAGTTGACAGAACTTTTTTTTTTTCATGAGATGGATAAAGGACTTTTTTTCCAGAGCTTAACATTGCTGTAAATTTTAAATAGATTTGTTAAACAAATTGTATGTACGATTTTGTTATCAGTGGAACATGTAATAAAATTATATTTGGCAAAAATGCATTGTGTATGTATTTCATTATAAATAATATATAATACATTTTATGAGAGGGTCATTTTTATAAATTAATATGAGTAAAAGGTGGCTTTTGCTTAAATTATTATTATTTTTTAAATTGCTTAAATTATAAAAGCATATTCCACTAATAATATTAAAATCATCATCTATCACTCAAAAAAATCTAGTAATTTTCACATGATTCCTTTAAGTGGTTTTTGCTAAAAAATAAATATGAGTAAATTGTGGTGGATTTGCTTCAATTATAAAAGCACATTCCACTAATAATATTAAAATCCTCATTTAACACTCGAAAATTGTTGTAATTTTCACATGATTCATTCAAGTGTTTTTTGTTAAAAACAATAAAGTTTTCAAACTACTTAAAAATATTATGTGCAATAGTGTTACCACAATTTTAAAGTAAATAGCACATAAGATTTTTTTTACAGTGAGCCTGAGGTATCAAGACATTTGTGCTGCCCATTACATTACAAACCACAGAAGAGGGCAAATTTTTCAGCAGGATAGAGTTCCTTCAGCTTCCACATCAAAGTTCCTGAAAGCAAAGAAGGTCAAGGTGCTTCAGGATTGGCCAGGCCTTTCACCAGACCCGAACATTATTGAGCATGCCTGGGGTAAGATGAAGGAGTAGCATTGAAGATGAATCCAAAGAATCTTGATGAATCACCAGAATCCACTTTTGCTATTTTAAGGATGGAAAAATCCTCTTTGCTCCCCGGCACATGGTCTTACAGGGTTGAGCTAAGTTATAGGTGTGTTTTGATAATAAACCAATCAGAGTCTTATCTCCCATTCCCTTTAAGAGCCAGTTGCACCGCACCATAGCACATTTGCTATTTACATTACTTTGTGGAAAAACTGAATGCTTCACTAGAGAGAAAACCGTTAAACTGAGCCTCCTCATTGTTTACTTTCGCTTTCACTCTATTGGAAAAGGAAACGTGTTGTACTCACAGATATCCATTAACCTATACATAATTAATTTTGTTTGTTAAGTGCAAAGATTTGTTTCAAAACTATTTCTAAATTCAGTTCTAATTTCCAGCTAACAAATAATTGAACAATAATACCGGTGTGCTCAAAAGTTATATCCAAATACACATGCTGATAAATCTAAGCTTGTTTTTAATAAAACAAATATAAATATGCATTTAATAAATAATACTGCTAATAATAATATTACACAAAGGCAAATTGTTATGAATAAACTGAAAAAGTTTAGAGATGAAGACATGAAAGTATGGTTTTTATATTTATGTAGGCTTGAAAATACTAATTTTTGTAATATTTTAATCCTTTAATTATTTTTCATTTATAAAGAAATTTGCATATTGCTGTACACCCTATGTGTATTAAGCAATGTGTAAGTGAGGCGCACAACTAAAGGCTGATTTATACCTTTGCGTCAAGCGCACGCGAATGCTACGGTGCAGCATATGTGTTGATGCATAGCCCTACGCTGTGGCCGTCAAAAAAATGTAACTACATGTCGCAACAACACGTAGCACAAGCTCTGTGATTGGTCGGTTTGGTAGCACTGACGAGTCTGGGCAGGACCGAGAGCCGAGCTAGCACAATAGAGTGATTGTTTACAGGTGTGGAGTCCCGTGAAGGAGCTCCTGATGGAAAGTTTTGTTTTGTGTTTACCTAATGGTTAAAGTTGATGCTTGTCCGCCGGTTCATGTCTCAAATTGAGCGTGTTTGAGCCACTTGAAAATTAAGGAAGGGTTCAGAAAAAACAAAACACCAGCAAAGAAACTCGACACAGAGGAACATTAACACCTCTCTGCCAACTAGTGTTTAGGAAGTGTTAATGCAGAACAACAGAGACAGCGCGCAGAAGTATAAATGCACAGCTACGCGCGTTGCATGCAACGTGGGTCACGCAGATCACTTGCAGCAGAAGGATAAACCAGGCTTAACGCGCTCTGCGCTGGACAATAAACCAGCTTTGATCTGGTCTATTGTGCAGTCTATTATAGTTCCTCAAAATATGTGCCCGGGTGTATGATTGGGCCCTTAAAGTGAATATTTTCAAGACAGTTAACATTTTTCTCACAAAAATTTTTTTTAGAGATACAGTTGAAATCAGAATTAATAGCCCCCCCTAAATTATTAGCCCCCCTGTTTATTTTTCCCCCAATTTCTGTTTAATGGAGAGAAGATTTTTTTAACACATTTTAAACATGATAGTTTTAATTACTCATTTTTAATAACTGATTTATTTTATCTTTTCCATTCATTCATTCATTCATTCATTCATTTTCTGCCGCTTTTACGGAGCAGCAGTCTTAGGAGAGAACCCCAGACTTTCCTCTCCCCAGACACTTCCACCAGCTCCTCCGGGGAGATCAGAAGGCATTCCCAGGCCAGCCGAGAGACAGTCCCTTGAGTGTGTCTTGGGTCTTCTCCAAGGCCTCCTCCCGGTGGCGGTGGGACATGCCTGGAACACCTCCCTAGGTAGGCATCCAGGAGGCATCTGAAACAGATGCCCGAGCCACTTCAGCTGACTTCTCTCGATGTGGAGAAGCAGCGGCTCTACTCCGAGCTCCTCACCCTATCCATAAGAGTGCACCCTGCCACCCTTCGAAGGAAACTCATTTCGGCTGCTTGTATCCGAGATCTTGTCCTTTTAGTCATGACCCAAAGCTTATGACCATAGGTGAGAGTAGGAACGTAGAATGACAAGTAAATCGAGAGCTTTGCCTTTCGGCTCAGCTACTTCTAGACCACAACGGACCGGTACATCAACTGCATTACTGCTGCCGCTGCACCAATCCGCCTGTCAATCTCACGTTTCATCCTTCCCTCACTCGTGAACAAAACCTCAAGATACTTAAACTCCTCCACCTGGGGTAAAGACTTTCCTTCAAGATGGCAAACCACCTTTTTTCAGTGGAGCACCATGGCGTCTGAGTTGGAGGTGCTGATTCTCATCCCAGCTGCGTCACACTCGGCAGCAAACCACCCCAGTGCGTGCTGAAGGTCCATGTTCGATGAAGCCAACAGAAAAACATTGTCTGCGAATAACAGAGATTAAATCTTGTGGTCCCTGAACCAGATCCATTCCAGCCCAAGGCTGTGCCTTGAAATTCTGTCCATAAAAATTAGGAATAGAATTGGTGACAAGGGGCAGCCCTGTTGGAGTCCAACATGCACTGAAAACAAGTCTGATTTATTGTCGGCAAAGGGTACCATACTCCTACTCTGTTCATACAGGGACGAGATGGCCCTTAACAGATCGCCTCTGACCCCATACTCCCCAAGCACCCTCCACAGAATGCCATGAGGGACATGATTGAATGCCTTCTCCAAGTCCACAAAACACATGTGTACTTGTTGGGCATACTCTCATGAACCCTTGAGCACCCTAGTGAGGGTATAGAGCTGGTCCAGTGTACCACGGCCTAGACGAAAACCCCTATTGTTCCTCCTGGATCCTAGGTTCAACCAGTGGCCCGACCCTCCTCTCCAGTTCCCTGGCATAGACTTTTCCCGGGAGGCTGAGGAGTTGGAGCACTATAGTTGGAGCACACCCGACCTCCATGTGATGTTGTAAAGACGTGTCAGCCACGACAGCCCCACAACATCCAGAGACCTAAGATACACAGGGTGAATCTCATCCAACCCCACTGTTTTGCCACCACGGAGCTTGCAAACTACCTCATTGACCTCAGCTTGGGTGATGGGTAAGTCCACCCCTGCGTCCTCAGTCTCTGCTTCCTCAATGAAAGACATATTGGTGGCGTTGAGATCTTCAAAGTATTCCTTCCACCGCGCAACCACATCCCCTGTCGAGATCAACAGCTCCCCATTTCCGGTGTAAACAGCATCGATGTGGAGCTGCTTTCCCCTCCTGAGGCGCCGGACAGTTTGCCTAAATCTCTTTTGGGGCCGACCGATAGTCTTCCTCCATGGTCTCCCCGAACTCTTCCCAACCCTCTTCCGTAACTGTCTGGAATGCAGCATGCTTGGCCTGTCAATACCTATCAGCTGTCTCGGGAGTCCTGCAAGCCAACCAAGCCCTGTAGGACTCCTTCTTCAGCTTGACGTCATCCCTTACTTCCGGTGTCCACCATAGGGTTCATGGATTGCCGCCCCGACAGGCACCACAGACCTTATGGCCACAGCTCCTCATGGCCGCGTTAACAATGGAGTTGAAGAACAAGGATTACTCAGTCTCCATCTTTCCAGCCTTTCTCGGGATCTGGTCAAAGCTCTTCCGGAGGTGAGAGTTGAAAATCCCTCTGACTTGAGGTTTCAGCAAGACGTTCCCAGAGGACCCTCACAATACATTTGGGCCTACCAGGTCTTTCCAGCTTCCCTCCCCTGCCAGCGGATCCAACTCACTACCAGGTGGTGATCAGTTGACAGCTCTGCCCCTCTCTTTACCCGAGGGTCCAAGACATACGGTCGGAGATCAGATGAAACAACCACAAAGTTGATCATTGACCTCCGCCCTAGGGTGTCCTGGTGCCATGTGCACTGATGGACACCCTTATGCTTGAACATGGTTTTTGTTTTGGACAAACTGTGATTAGCACAAGTCCCATAACAAAACACCACTCGGGCTCAGATCAGGGAGGCCTATTCTCCCAAACTCATCTCTCCAGGTATCACAGTCATTACCCACGTGGGCTTGGAAGTCCCCCAGCAGAACAATGGAGTCCTCAGTCTGGGTATTTTCCAGCACCCCTCTCAAGGACTCCAAAAAGGCCGGGTACTCTGCACTGGTGTTTGGCCCATAGGCACATACCACAGTGAGAGACCTATCCCCGACCCGAAGGCGCAGGGAGGCGACCCTCTCGTTCATCGGGGAAAACTCCAAAAAGTTCTCAAAAAGTTGAGTTCCAGAGTGCCAGCTGTGCGTGGAGGTGAGCCCAACTATCTCTAGTTGATACCGTTCCACCTCCTGCACAAGCTCGGGCTCCTTTCCTTCCAGTGAGGTGACATTCCATGTCCCAAGAGCCAGTTTCTGTGCCTGACGATCGGGTTGTCCTAACCTTCGACCACCACCCGTTCCACAATGCACTGGCCCCTTACGGCTCCCCCTGCAGGTGGTGGGCCTGCGGGAGGATGGTCCCACGTCGCTCCTTTGGGATAAGCCTGGCCGGGTTCCAGGCCACTAGGCACTCGCATACAAACCCCAACCCCAGGGCTGGCTCCAGGGTGGGGCCCCGGCTGTGCCATACTGGGCGACATCATAGTCCTTGATGTCGATGAACTCGTAAGGGGTTTTTGAACCTTCTTTGCCATGATTACAGTAAATATTTTACTAGTTATTTCTCAAAACAATACTATACTGCTTAAAGTGACATTTAAAGGCTTAACTATGTTAATTCGGTTAACTAGGCAGGTAAGGATAATTAGGCAAGTTATTGTATAAAGATGGTTTCTTTTGTAGACTATGGTAACAATATATAGCTTAAAACCTAATAATTTTGACCTGAAAATGAAGGACTAATAATTCTGATTTCAACCAAAGACTCTATAATTCAAAATGATATCAGTTTTATCAGAATACAGATAATAGGTTTATCTAGGAGATGCAAAGAGTACCCGCAATTCTAGAATCACCCATATATATATATATATATATATATATATATATATATATATATATATATATATATATATATATATATATATATATATAAACAAGTAATTAATAATAACAATAATATTTGTTATACATTTTAGATTTTTTTTGTTGATTATTATATTAAAATTATTATTATTATTGTTTTTCATTCATTTTATTTCGGCTTAGTCAGCGACCTTCTAGCTGTGAGACAATTGTGCTACCCACTGTGCCACCGTGACACTCACATTATTTATTTATTTATTTATTCATTCATTTATTTTTAAATTATTATTAATGTTGTTATTCTTTTTATCCTTTTTAAATTGATGACAGTTACATTTGTAGAAACCTTCCAAATAGTGTAAAATGTACAATTTCTCTGAGTATAAATATGGCAACAACATCAGAAGCATTGAGACACTGAAATCCAGCAGATTTTGACAGATGTTTTAATGACAGAGTCAGTGTTGAGTTACCATATGTGTGCATACTATTAATACACACACGCACACACCCACACATGTAAAGTCTATGAAACCTCATAATGCTCATTCTGAGACAGTGTTGTGTAAAACCTTCTTTTGTGGTCTTTGTGTGATTTGCTGTCCACCTGTTAGCAGCTCAACAGATGGGACAAACACATCAAAATGCCACAAGACACTAGCAAACTCTTCCACAAAGTGCCTTGCTGGCAAGACAAACATTACAAGAGCAACAGATGGCTATACATGGTGTTACAATCAATAGACTTTGGCTTGAATAAAAATCAATAAATAAATAAGTCAGTTTCGCTGAAACCAAAGTTTTGTGTGTGTAAGGGCTCATTCACACAGAATGTGTATTTCCATTTCAATGTGCTACTTCATTCATTCATTTATTTTCTTGTCGGCTTAATCCCTTTATTAATCCAGGGTCGCCACAGCGGAATGAACCGCCAACTTATCCAGCAAGTTTTTACGCAGCGGATGCCCTTCCAGCCGCAACCCATCTCTGGGAAACATCCACACACACATTCACATTGTTTTTCAATGTAAATTTCACACGCGTGACAAACTTTTGTAACCTGGCTGGCACATGAGCACCACATTTTTAAGATGCCATGATGAATTAAAAGAATTACTACTCATCTCTGTTAGTTCTTCTATAGTAGTGGACAAATCAGAAAAACTGAGGGATGGGACAAGCATTACAAGTTTCTGTTGGATACCCTCATGCTCTATGCAGTGTAGCTTTTTTTAAACCATTCCTGAGTACTCCTCATTGTTAGACACAAAGATACATTCTGAATAGCTCCTTAAGATTATTTAAGCTCTAAAAAAGACAAATTTGACATTTTATAAGATATATTAAAAACGTTCAGTTTCTCAATCTCGATTCAATGTGTTTTGCTTTTGACCTAACTGTGCACTTCAGCTTCTCATCTAATCTTCTGTCCAATCAAATCCTCTCTACAGTCTGAAAGGTCTAGCCCCATACAATAAGGTTAGTGCAATTTGATTAAGTAGGACATGGTTCTGAATTAACACCTATGTCAACCCTGGAACACCAATCCAATCAGATTTAAGGGATAGCTTTACAGTTTTATGTTAAGTTTAGCCTAGAGTTAGGGTTTTGTGCTTCTACATCATTATTATCCAACTTTTAATCCTCCTTGATTTGGGAATAATTTACGATTAGTATTCAATTTAGGGCTAAGGATTAGATATGGATTACATTTTTAGAAGACTGATGTTCCAGGATCAACATAAATCCAGTATAGCATTGTACTTGTCAAACTCACAACCCACACCATAAGGGTGAATGAAATCTGGTCAGAGGGTAGAGTATCCAAAATCTATACTCAAGTAAAAGTACAAGTACTTGCAAAATTTCTTACTCAAGTTAAAGTAAAAAGTAACAATCTTAAATGTTACTCGAGTCAGAGTAAAAAGTACTTGATAAAAAAATTACTCAAGTAAATAGTTACTAGTTATTTTAGATTATATATATATATATATATATATATATATATATATATATATATATATATATATATATATATATATATATATATACATATATATATATATATATATATATATATATATATATATATATATATATATATATTGTTATAATATATAATGAGTTATTAAAATTGTTGTGTTTAGAAATGTGTTGAAATATCTTTCTGTTTAACAGATATTAGGGAAAATATACAGGGGGCTAATTTCATATATATATATATATATATTTTTTTTTTTTTGTAAATGTTTAATGTTATATTTTTAATGATTAACAGCGTGAATGACTAACATGTACTGGGATAATCCCATTGCACACCCCTAGCCACCCTGGTACAAGGGGTGGTTCTTTTTCTTAAAATGTGGACCTTTTGTGGTTATTCACACCATTTACAATTTATGAGATTTAAATACTGTATTGTAGTGACATTTTAAGCACTATTTTTAGTGCTAGAGGGTGAGTGGCAAGTTTGGCGAGACTCCTGCTGGAGTCGATGCTCGAGGAACACTCCGACTGGAGATAGAGCAGGGAGTGACAGCGCTCTATATAAATATATATCTATAAACTAAAGTCCATAAATATATATATATATATATATATATATATATATATATATATATATATATATATATATATATATATATATATAGAACAGGGAACAGGGCAAGCTGGCCTACTCTAGCAGGAGTCTGGGAAAGGGGATTTGGACAGTGAAGACTCCTGTTAGAGGGTAACGGGATAAGTTAGGTGCTCGAGGAACACTCCGTGAGGCGATGGAGCGGGGAGTGACAGCGCTATTATAAATATCTGTGGGAGTCAAAGCTCGGGGTAACACTTCTGCGGAAGTCAGAGCCTTAGGGGGTGCGGGGTCCGGCAGGAGTCGGGAAATTGGAGGGGGCTGTGATGACTCCTGCGGTAACGGCCGGGGTGGCGGGGTGACGGGGGGCTTGGATGAAACTCCAATTACCTACGTGGCTGGGGAGAAAACTGAGTGTTACTCAGGCTAGAAGGAAGAAAAAGAAGAAAGTAAGGTGGCTGGGTCATGCCCTCACCCTTGAGTGGATGTGGGATGATGGCTGACGAGAGCCTTCTGGGCTTCTTTGGGGGGCCAGTGGCTAGGACGTATGTCTTGAAGGCATCAGGTGACCACCTTCCTAGAATCTGGATTTGATGCTGCCCTTTGTACTTCTGTGATGGCTGCTCATATTCTGAAACATAGTATACAGGAATAAAAGAAAGTAATTCAACACCTTTAATACTTTTTCCACACATTTACAGACCTTATAACCACTTTCAACCAAAAATGCTGGCGAGATTTATCTTACAGAATATTTACTAAATATTAAAATGTAATTGTAATATAGTTCGTTGTTGTTGAGGGAAGAAGAAGACAGGGTCGTAGATTCAGGTAAGCAAATGGTTTTATTAATTTTTAAATGCCACCACACATGTAGCAGTGAGTGTGTGTTCTCTCCTCTCTCCCGACTGCTCCTCCCGTTCTCCTTAAGAAGGGAGTCTCTCCGGCCCAATCACTAGAAAGGCAGGTGTTATTTATCATTTCTGATTGACCTGCTGATTAGCCGCCGGGCTCCTGGCATGCTCTCCCCCCTTATTGGGTGTTCGATCACGCTTACCTCTCCACATACCCCCACTGCCCGCCTCAGGCCGGGGAGCCGTCCGGCCTGCGCCACAACACCCCCCCCCCCCGCCCTCGAGAGGAAATCGGCTACAGCCATTTGTGCACCCGGCCTGTGGATCACCTTGAACTTAAAAGGCTATAAAGCTAGATACCAACGGGTGATCCACGCATTGGTATCCTTCATGTGGTGAAGCCACTGGAGAGGAGTGTGATCTGAACAGAGGACGAATTCCCTACCCAGGAGGTAATAGTGGAGAGTGAGAACGACCCACCTGATTGCCAGGCACTCCTTCTCTATGGTGCTGTACTTAGCCTCACTCTTGCTGAGTTTTCGGCTAATGTACAGCACCGGCCGTTTCACTCCCGCCACCTCCTGCGAGAGAACCGCCCCCAGTCCCCAATCGGATGCGTCCGTTTGTAAAACAAAGGGGAGAGCAAAGTCAGGAGCGTGCAATAGCGGCCCCCCGCAAAGTATAGATTTTACCTTTGAGAAGGCCTGTTGGCACTGCTCCGACCATTGGACGGTATCCGGTCCCTCCTTTTTAGTGAGATCGGTCAATGAGCTGACAAGGGCCGAAATATTAGGGACAAAACGCCTATAATATCCTGACAGCCCCAAAAACTGTCTCACCTCCTTTTTGGTCTTAGGTCTCGGACAGGTTGCAATAGCTGGAGTCTTATCAATTTGGGGCTGCACATGCCCGTGACCTAAGTTTAAGCCCAGATACCTTACCTCCACTCGCCGAATTGAGCACTTCCGTAGGCCGTCTCAGCGCCGACAATACTGCCCTCAGATGTTGCATATGCCGCTGCCAGTCATTACTGTAAATGATGATATCATCTAGATAAGCAGCGGCATATGCTGTGTGAGGGCCGAGTATTTTGTCCATCAGGCGCTGAAATATCGCCGGTGCCCCGAACAGCCCGAACGGAAGCGTCACAAATTGGTGTAATCCAAATGGCGTAGTGAAGGCTGTTTTTTTGCGGGATATTGGAGATAAGGGGATCTGCCAATAGCCCTTCGTTAAATCCAATGTCGTGTAATATCGAGCAGCACCCAACCGGTCGAGCAACTCAATACGCGGCATTGGATAAGCATCGAATTTCGACACAGCATTCACCTTGAGATAATCCTCACAGAACCGGACCGAGCCGTCCGTCTTAGGTACCAAGACAATCGGGCTGGCCCAGTCGCTGTGGGATTCTTCTACTACTCCTATTTTCAACATATTACTCAATTCTTTCTGAATCACTTTTTTCTTGTGTTCAGGTAGGCGATACGGCCGGGTCCTAACGACCACGCCCGGTTCGGTCTCAATATGGTGCTGGATCAGGTTAGTACGACCGGGCAGGGGCGAAAACACGTCAGAGTACTCACGTTGGAGGTGCCGGATGTCAAGGAGCTGGCTCGCTGAGAGATGAGTGCCCAGTAGCCAGCACCACGTCCTCCGGCTCCCTCAACTGCTTAAGCAGATTAACGTGATAAATCTGACGCGAGTCAGCCCTGTCCGAACAAACCACCTCGTAATCAAGATCACTGACTTGTCATGTGAACACAAACGGCCCTTGCCACTTGGTGGATGGAGGTCTGGTTACACCCCGAATCCACCAAAGCTTGATATGTACCCCCTTTCATACTCACAGGTATCTGGTATAGCCCGTCGTGACCGGGGGCGATGACTGGCGCGGCGGGGACGCGGATCAATACACTCACCTCCTTTGCAGAGCAACTTTTTAGTGCGCTATCCTCGCGCCCGCGGCGCCAATGAATCGGCCTAGACCTTCCCACTATACCCCCGGGGCCAGCAGGACCAACCGATTGAACCGGAGAGAGACCTGACGCTGTTTTAGAAGCAGCCAGGGGTCGAAACTCCACCCCTCCGTTCTGATAGGCGCGCCCCTTCAGCGAGACCGGCTGCGGATCCGCCTTTGTGCACTGCTGTCTGGGTGCTGGTGTGGGCGGTCTCCGCACTCTGGGCCTGGGAACAGGACAGGAGAGAGAGACAGAGAAAGAGGGGGAGAAGAGAGAGAGGTTATCTCGCTGACTCTGGACCTCGCCACCAGCTGGATGGCCGTCTCAAGATTGTTCGGCCGGTGGCAATGGACCCACTGCGATGTTCGGTAGTGGAGGCGGGCGATGAACTGCTCCAGCACCACGGCATCCATCAGCTGGGCTGTAGTTCGGCCATCCTGCACCAGCCATCTGCGGCAGGCGTCACGGAGCTGCTGAGCGAACACAAAGGGTGTACAGAAGCTAATCTGGGATCAGTTTATTGTACGGAGCGCGTCTGTCAGTCAGCACTTATACATGCATTCACTGGTTCAGATGTTGCATATGAAAGGCGACGATCGACGCACAGTATTAATGTAAAGAAAGTGGGATAAAATGGTAAAATACGGGAGAATTTCGGCAAAAACGAGAGGGTTTACGTGAGTGAAGTGAACACGAAGTGTTTGTGGAGAAACAATTTTGCAAAAGAACAAAACATCTTTGCAAAGGGAATGCAAAACATATTTGCGAAGGAACGCAACACTTTGCGAGAGAACGCAAAAACTTAGAATAATATATATTTTCCTCCCACCCATTTTTTTCTTTCAACCATTTTTTTTTCAGCCAATTTTTTTTCTCCTCCACAACGTCCCTTCTGGGGTTCCGTATTTTTCAATGGATTAATTTCAGTATTTGTAATGGCATAGCAGTCAAAATAAGGCAAATGAGCTCATGTATGGAACCTTTGTCATTGAAGGGAGGGTTTTTCGAACCACCCGAACCTCCCCTGGCTAGAGGCCTGCATAGTTACCATTAATAAGGTTCAAATTAGGATAATTTGGACACTTACCACTACTTTTTTCAGGTTGGAGCTGGAATCCATGTTATATGTTGTGATGTCAGTTCAATGTACAGCGTGCATTGCATTATCAGACTATTGTTGTTGTTGACATCTTGGAGTGAAAACAGACTGAACTTGAGGCTGGGTGACCTCGTCCGATAAACTTATAGGCTACTGCACAGACAACATGACTGTCCTTCTCAGATGGCCATAGCATGACGCAGTACAACTTGCACGTCTTCCTAGGCATCAGCCATCATTCCAACACAGGTGCGCACGCCTTAACCGAAAGCGGGAGACGCGTCTCTACAGCAACCTCTTGCGACACAACCTCTCCAATGCGGCGCCTCGTGAAATTTGCAAACAAAACATATGGATCATACTTATTATCATTTGACAGTAATGGAGGAACGCCGCAAAATGTAGCGAAGTAAGAGTAATGATTTTTCTCTATTAGTTTACTTGAGTAAGAGTAAATGTACACATATATAAATGTACTTAAAAAGTACACGTTACCCAATAATTTTACTCAAGTAAATATAATGAAGTAAATGTAATTCATTACCACCCATCTCTGAATCGGGTTTCAGGTTAATGTCATACAAACTTGCAAAGCATGAACACAGACACAGTCCACTCTAATTCAGAGATATGACAGCACAAAGTTGATTGTTTTGGTCTTCATGAACCACAAAAACATATTGAATCCATTTGAACGATGCTTTTTTTGTTCTTTATGAGACTTTTATTTCAGTACGTTGATGTACTTCCAACTGAAACAGAATAGTGAGTAGGGGGCGGGGCTTTCTTTTTGAACATATTTTCCTTCTAGCAAACTAATGGTAAGAGGGGCAGCACGTCCTAATACTGCAGAGTTCTAAGTGTTCCAGGGTCAACAAGGGTGGAGCTTAAGCTACAATGTTTCAAACAATCCATAAAATGTTTCATCCAATCAGATGTGCGTGTGGGCGGTAGTTGGTCATGTGACACGGTAGCACAAATTTAGGCGCCAGTTTCAGAAATCCCATTTAAACGACATTATCGCAATCTGTAAAGGTAAGTTAATTTCCTCAATATTTGCATGTAAGACTATTCATTACTCAATATAGGATATTGGTTGTAATTTTATAATGTATCTCTTTGGTAAAATCTTCAAATAAGTCATAAATCGTTTGAAACCCTCGTTATTGAGGTCGTTATTAGCAACGTCAGACCGGAGGAGAGAGACACTTTTTTTCCTGTGATCTATTATTATAAACAATAATATAATTATAATGATTATAATAGGCTAAAATAATACTGAAATGTTTCATATAATAAAATGATTTTAATAATAGTATAATAATAAATCTAAAAACAATAATATAAAATATTAATGTTAGTCTAATTAAAATGATAATAAACAGGTACAATAAACATATTTGTCTTAGCCCAGGGACATCCTTTATTATATACATTGATAATGATATATAAATAATAATTATGACAAATAGGCTTATAATAGTAATGACATATCTTGTGTTAGCCCAGGGCCATCACTTATTATATACTATAATATTAATAATAATAATAATAAAATAATAATAATAATAATATATAAATAATAATGATAATATCAGGCTAAAAATAATAATAATAAGAAGAAAATTCTAAGAAGAATGACAAGAATATTTAAATAATAATAACAACAACAGGCTTATAATATTAATAAAATATTTTGTGTTAGCCCTGGACCATTATTCATTCCAACAACAACATTTACAATAATATTAATGAATAAGTTATAATAAAAATAGTAATATTATTAATATATAAATAATAATGATAACATCGGGCTAACAATAATAATAATAACAACAACATAAATAATAATAATGTACAAATAGTAATGAAAATAATAGGCTAATAATAATAACGAAATATCTTATTAGCCCAGAGCCATCATTTATTATTTACTATAAAAGTAATAATAATAATAATAATAATAATAATAATAATAAATAATAATAATAATAATAATAATAATAATAATAATAATAATAAGCAGAATTTTCAAATAATAATAATAATAATAATTATTATTATTATTATTATATTTAAATAATAAAACAATAATAATATGAATAATAATAATAATATTAACAGTTTTTTTAAAATATTTAAAAAAAAAATTTGGCCCTGTGCCATCATTCCTTACAATAATATTTCAGCATTATTTTAGCCTATTATAGTCATTATAAGTATTATTATTTATATTAATAGATCACAGGAAAAAAGCGTCTCCCCCGGTCTGACGGTGCTTATAACGACCTCAATAACGAATGTCAATTCGAATGTCAACGAATATCAAATGATTTATGCCTTATTTAAAGATTTTACCAAAGAGATACATTATAAAATTACAATCAATATCCTAAATTAAGTAATGAATAGTCTTACATGCAAATATTGAGGAAATTAACTTACCTTCGCAGACGGCAATGATGCTGCCAAAACGGGATAAAAAAAAAAAAAAAACTGGCGCCTTAAATGTGCGATATCACGTCACGTGACCAGCTACAACACGCACGCACATCTGATTGGATGAAACATTATATTACAATCTCCACCCTTATTGATCCTGGAACAATTAAAACTCACAAGACACACTGTCTCTCTCTCTCTCTCTCTCTCTCTCTCTCTATATATATATATATATATACACACACACACACACACACACACACGATACACTCCATACATATGCACACATGATACATTCTATACATATACACAGATGGTACATTCTGTACATAGATACGACCTATACATAAAAACATATGAAACAGTCCATACTTATGCACACATGACACACCTCATACAAATACACACATGAAGCACTCAATACATATACACACATGAATCACTCCATACATATACACACATGAAACACTCCACACATATGCACACATGAAACACTCCATACATATACACACATGATACACTCCATACATATGCACGCATGACACACCCTATACAAATACACACATGAAGCACTCAATACATATACACACACATAAAAGATTTCATGCATGTGCTCACATGATACACTCTATACCCTGTACATATACACACATGATACACTCCATACACATACACACAAGATACACTCCATACATGTACACACAAGATACACTCCATACATATACACACATGATACACTCCATACATATGCACACATGATACATAACATACATATACACACATGATACACTCCATCCATATACACACCATACATATGCACACATGATACACTCTATACATATACACACATGAAACAATCCATACATATACACACATGATACACTCTATAAATATACACAGATGGTACACTCTATTCATAGATACACCCATTACATAAAAACACATGAAACCATACTTATGCACACATAACAAACTATACAAATACACACATGAAGCACTCAATACATATACAGACATGAAACATATGCTCACATGATACACTCTATACCCTATACATGTACACGTTACACTCCATACATATGCACACATGATACACTCTATACATATACACACATGATGCACTACATACATATGCACACGTATTACTCTTTATACATAGATACACCCTGTGCATATACTGTACACACATGAAGCACTCAATACATATACAGACATGAAAAACTCCATACCCTATACATATACACACATGACACACTCTATACATATACACACCATACACTGTATACATATGCACACATGATACACTCCATACATATGCACATGCTGAAATGCAGTCTTCTCAGAAAATTAGAGCAACTCAAGAAACAGAAACAGTGCTGAGAGGAGATGATGGAGCACATTACGTCTTTCATAAAGGAAGAACAGGGAAATAAGAACAATGAACCAGTAAAGTCTTCTCCTGCACCTTCTAGTCCATCAAGTCCTCCACCATTACCCTCATGGGACACAGTACCACAATCAGAGCACCAAGTTGCTGCAGGCTTATCAATGGGACCAGAGGAAAAGTCACATCAGATAGCTATGGTTTCTAGACCAACGGTGGGGAGCCATAATGCTGCTTATGAATCAGTCAACCAGAGTCATCCACAAACTACAGATTTATTCTGTTCCTCTCTCTCATCTGGCATGGCATCTCCTGTCCCCCATCCGCTACAGTCACAGCTATATGGTGAATGCACCCGATTCACACAATCTTGCCCCTCTGTATCAAGCAATGATGTCATCAACATTACTTCCCCAAACATGTTCTCAGGCCCAATGCCTTCAGTGAGCACGGCCGCAGTCGCACCACAGTTGGTCACAGCTCAGGCAGCAGCACCACCCAACGGTAGTGTAACTCAACGCGCCTTATACAGCCCCCCAAAACCAAAAATTCCAGACTTCACAAACGACAGTGAACAAGATTTTCCTAATATGAAGCTAGCATTGGACAATCTGCTTGAACCTTACCCTGAACTAACAGAAAAGTACAAATACCATGTACTATTGGAGCATCTTAAACTTCCTGAAGCTCAGATGATAGGGCAGTCATGTAGGCATCATCCATATCCCTATTCAGCAGCTATGCAAGCACTTCAATTACAGTATGGTCAGCCCCATCAACTGGCTTAAAGTGAAATAGCAGCCATTCTTACATCACCAGATGTAAAGCCCAATGATGGTAATAGCTTTAAGAGTTTCGCCTTGAGACTTTATCTTTTGGTCAGTATGCTGCTGTCACTAGGACCCAGAGGGATGGAGCTTAACTGTTGCTCGCATGTGGACCGCTTGCTTAGCAAGCTACCAAAATACCTTCAAGATGGCTTCATTGAGTTCCTTCAACAGCAGGGAAAACCTAATGCCTTAAGTTTGAACCCTTATAATCTGCAGGACTGCTGGGTGGCTACAAGTCAAAGCACAGCAGCAGCGGCTGTCTAATCGACTAATGCAACGCTACCAACATGAAAGGCCTTCGGGTATTGGAAAGGAGAAAACTCAAGCCAGAACAAAGGGGACAAGTTTAGTACTTTATCAGGGTGCAGCCCCAAATGAGACTGCTCCCCCTACCCATCCTAAAGAGAACAAACAAAGCAAGCCACTTAAGGTACAATGTCTGTTCTGCAAATGGTAAAGAACATTACATTACACGCTGCGACAATATCAAAGAGCAGTCAGTCGCAGAGCTCCATAAGTGGATTTCAGATGGAAGGCGATGCTGGAAATGTGCACGATTTCATGCACCAGAGATGTGCAACCTCAAAAAGCCATGCAGTGACTGTGGTAGAATACATCTACAGGTGCTCCATCGTATCGTACCTGATGATCAACCAAACACATCAGGTACGCCAGGGAGTCGTATTTACCTCACCCCTGCCAGTGTGAGTGCTTCTTAAAGTGGTTCCAGTGTTGCTACATGGCAAGTTCAAATCAGTAGAAACCTATGCTATACTAGACGATGGAGCGCAACGAACCATTGTCTTACCAATGGCTGCACAGATGCTTTAGTTGAAAGGTGAACCTGAAGTACTGACTTTATGCACAATGTGAGCTGGATCCAAGATTAATCTGGAAATTTCCCCAAAAGGCGAACCCAATAGACATTTCCAGATACTTGATGCCTTCACAGCTTCTGATTTGGATCTAGTTGAGCAATCTTATCCAGTACAGAGACTTCAAAAGCTGTATGTTCACCTTAGAGGGCTTCCTCTACAGTCCTTCCACAACGTACGTCCACTAGTACTGATCGGATCAGATCATGTCCATCTTATCACAGCCGATAAGCCAGTCCACCGAGGAATCAAAGGTGGCCTAGTTGCAATACACACAGCCCTCGGATGGGTATTACAAGGAGCAGAGAAGAGCACACCAATCCACAATTCAGTACAGCAGTGTCTTTTTACTTTTTCGGCCTCCTGCCCCAATGACTTGCTTTATCGCAGTGTTGAAAAGGTATGGCAACTGGACATCTTGCCTTATCGAAATGAGAAACTGGTGGTTCCGGGGCTCCGGCAGTCGGAGATCCTGAAGAAGAACTTCAGGAGCCTGATCGAGACGGTTCGACGCACCTCGCCCGCCACGCAGATCATCGTTTCTGGGCCGCTTTCTACCTACCGCCGAGGAAATGAAAGGTTCAGTAGACTTTTAGCTCTGAATGAATGGCTAATAACATGGTGTAAAGAACAGAAATTGCTCTTTGCTAATAACTGGAATCTTTTCTGGGAGCGTCCTTCAGTCTTCCGTCCTGACGGCCTGCACCCCAGTCGAGCCGGAGCTGAACTCCTGTCGGACAACATCTCCAGATTACTTCGCACCATCTGACTAGCAGGTAAAAATTCACAAAATTCACATTATAGCCACCTAGACTCTTGTTCACCCCACTTAAACATCAGTAATGCATATCTGGCAAATCCTATAGAGACTGTGTCTGTTCCTCGTATTATTAGATTAAGAAATAAACGTACTGTGTGCTCCAGAAAAAATCTAGTAAGAATCAAAGAAGAAAAACCTGTTGAAAGTGAAAATACAAATTTCGTAAAACTTGGTCTCCTAAACATCAGGTCACTTGCACCTAAAGCACTTATCATTAATGTAATAATAACAGAAAACAATCTTAATGCACTCTGTCTCACTGAAACCTGGCTGAAACAAAATGACTATATTAGCTTAAATGAAGCAACTCCTCCAGGATTCTTATATAAACATGAGGCTCGTCAAACTGGTCGTGGTGGTGGAGTTGCATCAATCTTTAGTGATTTCCTTAATATTAAACAGAGAAACGGACTTATGTTTAACTCCTTTGAAATATTATCGCTTAATGTTCAGCTTCCAGATACTATGCAAAAACCTATGTTATCTCTCGCTTTAATCACCATATATAGACCCCCAGGACCCTATGTCAAATTTCTAAAAGAATTTTCTGATTTTATTTCTGACTTACTAGTCAAAACTGATAAAATGCTAATTGTAGGTGACTTTAACATCCACATAGACGACGCTGATGATACATTAGGGCTCGCGTTTATGGATTTAATACACTCACTTGGGATAAAGCAAAACGTTGTGGGTCCAACCCATCGCTTAAAGCATACATTAGATCTAATTCTGTCTTATGGAATCGAGGTTATTGACGTAGACATTATACCACAAAGTGATGATATTACAGATCACTACCTCTTACTATATAAGCTGTGTTTACCTGAAATCAGCAAACCCGCTCCAATACTCCGCCCTAGTAGAACTATTGTTCCGTCAACTAAAGATGAATTTATAAATAACTTACCTGATCTCTCTCTATTTCGTAATGCACCCGCAAACTCAAATGATCTTGATGTAGTAACCAGCAGTATGGATGCCATCTTTACTAGCACACTAAATACTGTGGCACCCATCAAATTAAAAAAGACTAGAGAGATTAAAACTATACCATGGTATAATAGTCATACTCGTGCGCTCAAAACAGCAACCTGTGCCCTGGAACGTAAATGGAAAAAAACTAATTTAGAGGTCTTTAGAATTGCGTACAAAGACAGTACGTCCAGCTATAGGAGGGCTCTAAAATCTGCCAGGACCGAGCACCTGCGCAAACTGATAGAAAATAATCATAACAATCCTAGATTTTTATTTAACACCATCTCTAAATTAGCAAATAATCGGTCATCCTTGGAACAAACTACTCCACCGCAAATTAGTAGTAATGACTTCATGAATTTTTTCAGTAATAAAATAGAAGGCTTTAGACAGAAAATAGGAGATACCAAACTTTCTGCACCGGCTTATACTCCAAATCTTGTAAATATTTCATTGAATCATAATAATAACCTACACTGCTTCAAAATCATAGAACACGAAGAGTTAGTAAAAATTATAAATAGCTCTAAACCAGCTACGTGTATGCTGGACTCAATTCCAACAAAATTACTGAAAGAGCTGCTACCTGCTATAGGAGAACCTCTTCTTAACATTATCAACTCTTCTTTATCTATAGGCCATGTTCCAAACTCTTACAAGCTAGCTGTTATTAAGCCTATTATTAAGAAACCGCAACTAGACACCAACAACTTAGCTAACTATAGACCTATTTCAAATCTTCCATTTATGTCTAAAATACTAGAAAAAGTTGTTTCCACTCAATTATGCTCTTTTCTGCAGACGAACAATATTTTTGAAGTGTTTCAGTCAGCTTTCAGGGCTCACCACAGTACAGAAACCGCCTTAGTGAAAATAACCAATGATTTACTCTTAGCTGCTGACCGAGGGTGCGTCTCGCTATTAGTTTTACTCAATCTTAGTGCGGCATTTGATACCATTGACCACAATATCCTCATAAATCGCTTAAAGTCTACAGGTGTCCAGGGACAGGCTCTACAATGGTTTAAGTCATATTTAACTGACCGCTACCAGTTTGTGAATATTAATGGACAGCCTTCACAAGTCAGCCCAGTAAAGTATGGGGTGCCTCAAGGATCAGTTTTAGGCCCTTTATTGTTTACAATTTACATGCTACCTCTGGGAGACATTATTAGAAGACATGAGATCAGCTTTCACTGCTATGCAGATGATACTCAATTATATATTTCAACTAAACCTGACGAGACGTCTGAACTTTCTAAACTAACTGAGTGTATCAAAGACATCAAAGACTGGATGACCAACAATTTTCTTCTCTTAAACTCCGACAAAACAGAATTATTACTTATTGGGCCTAAATCTTGCACACAGCAGATCTCGCAACTCAATTTACAATTAGAGGGATACAAAGTTAGTTTTAGCTCTACTATGAAAGATCTGGGTGTCATATTAGACAGCAATCTAACTTTTAAAAACCATATATCCCATTTCACAAAAACTGCCTTCTTTCATCTGAGAAATATCACTAAATTACGAAATATGCTATCCATCTCAGATGCAGAAAAGCTAGTCCATGCTTTTATGACTTCGAGACTGGATTACTGTAATGCTCTATTTGCTGGCTGCCCAGCATCCTCTATTAACAAATTTCAATTAGTACAAAATGCAGCAGCCAGAGTTCTGACCAGGTCTAGAAAATATGATCATATAACCCCAATTTTATCCTCCTTACACTGGCTGCCTGTTAAGTTTCGTATTGAATTTAAAATATTACTTCTCACCTATAAAGCTCTAAATAATCTAGCTCCTGTTTATCTAACCAACCTTCTGTCTCGCTTCAAACCAACTCGCTCTTTAAGATCTTAAAACTCAGGGCTTCTGGTAGTACCTAGAATAGCAAAATCAAGTAAAGGAGGTCGAGCCTTCTCTTTCATGGCTCCTACACTCTGGAATAGCCTTCCTGATAACGTCCGAGGCTCAGACACACTCTCCCAGTTCAAAACTAGATTAAAGACCTATCTGTTTAGTAAAGCATACACTCAATGCATCACCTAGCGGGTTCCACACAGGCTTCTGCATCTTGCTTATATACACTATGAACAGCAGCTACGCTAATTATTCTCTTTATTCTCTATTTTCACCTGGGGATACTCATCCCGAGGTCCTCAGATTATGCCGAGTCACTGATTGGATCCAAGACCAGCGACGTGATGATCCCAAGGATTCCATATCCGGGACCAGGCCATATCCTGAGCTGCTGCTGCGCTGATGGTCGTGGGGAGTGGAGAACATGAGTCTGATTCCAGCGACGCTCCAGGGACAGACGAGTCTTCGCTGAGGCCATCTTCCAGCCTAAACCACGGCGAATGAAGCTCTGCACAAGACTTTTGGCCAGCGGAGAAACTAAAATGGTCGTGCCCAACTGAGTCTGGTTCCCTCAAGGTTTTTTTTCTTCACTCCCATCAGGTGCAGTTTTTTTTCCCTCTCCGCTGTCGCCACTGCCTCGCATGGTTCAGGATTGGTAGAGCTACGCATCGATGAATTTGCTCTTTAGTGTTTGAACTCTCAGTAATGATTAAATTACGCTGAACTGAGCTAAACTGAACTGAACTGAACTTAAACACTAAAACATGAACCACACTGTTCCAGTTACTATGACCATTTATGTGAAGCTGCTTTGACACAATCTACATTGTAAAAGCGCTATACAAATAAAGCTGAATTGAATTGAATTGGTTCGATCCAGGGAAGACCAAGAAGCAATCAAACTTCTCGAGTGCAAAACACAGAAAATTAATGTGGAGGGTGTCCAGCGGTATGCCACCCCTCTCTTGGGCAAACCTGGTGCTCCTACACTATCGAGTACGACTCGATCTGTCATGCCTACTTTGAGAAGTATTGAGAGGAAACTCCAGAGAGACCCTGAGAAAGCAACCATCTACTCTCGTGAGATTGAGAAGCTCATTAAAGCAGGCTATGTCACTAAAATTTATCCACAAGAAATCAGCCAGTCTAAGGAGGCCTGGTACATACCCCACCACCTGGTGTGTCACAATGATAAACCCAGACTGGTCTTCAATTGCTCATTCAGGTCTCAAGGCCAGTTTCTGAACAATCAACTTCTCCCAGGGCCTGCACTTAGTCCATCATTATTGAGCGTTCTTTTAAGATTTCATCAATACAATGTGGCTGTAAGTGCAGATATCCGGGGAATGTTCCATCACGTTCGATTGTTACCTGAGGACAGACCTCCTCTCCGCTTCATTTGGCGAGATCTGCAATATGAGAACTGTCCAGATGTATATGAATGGCAAGTTTTGCCATTTGGTACAACCAGTAGCCCATGTTGTGCCATTTTTGCTGTGCAGCAGCATGCTCACAATAATCAAGAGAGCTACCCAAGTGCTTTACAAACAATCCAGCAAAGCTTCTATGTGGACAATTATCTAGCAAGCTTTCCCACCACATCGGAAGCCAGGGTGTCCGTTGATCAACTGCGCAGCCTACCAGCTACAGGTGGCTTTGACCTTGGACAATGGGCTAGCAACCAGCCCACAGTAATCTCACATCTACCCACTGAGGCAAGATCTTCAGCTGCAGAACAGTGGCTTGCACAAAATAGAACTGATCCAATGGAACCAACTCTGGGCCTTAGGTGGAACTGTGCTGCTGATACACTGGGATACCACTATCGTCCAATAGAACATGCTACCCTGACAAAGAGAACAGCGTATCAAATACTAGCCACACAGTATGATCCACTGGGCTTCATTGTGCCTTTTACCACATGAGCCAAGGTGCTCATTCAACAGTTGTGGTTTAAAAATGAGATTGGGATGACCCAAATTTACCACAAGATCTCAGCAAGTCCTGGGACACATGGGAGAACGAGTTAAAACATCTCAGCGATATAGCCATACCTCGTTGCTACTCATCTATTCCCCACGATGCACAACAACAGTACGAACTACATGTGTTCTGTGATGCATCTGAACAGGCTTATGGGGCTGTGGCTTACTTGGTAGAGTATACAGATGTTATTTATTCAACCTTTGTCATGGCCAGATTGAGAATTGCTCCTAAGAGGCAACAATCTATACCTCGACTGGAGTTATGTGCTGCACTAGCAGGTGCACAGCTGGCAAAGCTCTTGAAAGAGGAGATCACCCTTAAAATCCAGCAGATAGTTTTATGGACCGATTCTACAACTGTGCTAGAGTGGCTCCAGTCCGATTTATGTCGATTTAAAGTTTTTGTTGGAACACGGGTCTCAGAAATCCAGGGTGTGACTGAGCATAGTACTTGGCACTATGTGGACACACAGCAAAACCCAGCAGATGATATCACCAGGGGTAAACCACTCCTAAGTTTTACTATTCCTGGGCGCTGGAGTCAGGGACCCTCATTCCTAAACCTGGCTCCTGAGCACTGGCCAAAAAGACCTGAACCATCAAGGTCAGAAGGATTACCTGATTTAAAGGGTACCACCATCTGTTGTCTGATGACTGTGGTACCAAATCATACTTTCCCCGATGCCACTCATTTCCATATATGGAAAGAGTTAGTGGAAGCGACTCGACAGGCCAATGAAAAGGCGACAGGTAGTCAAGCAGATGCTCAACTCATGGACCATCGCGCAGCAGAATTGGAATTACTAAAAGGGTGTCAGGCTCAAAGCTTTCTTGAGGAGACCGCAGCCCTGAAAATGCACAAACCTGTACCAAATCACAGCCGATTAAGATGTCTTGCTCCAGAGTGGGATGCGGTCATGGAGGTAATCAGAGTCGGAGGATGATTACGAAGGCTGGAAAGCCTAAATGCTGAGGAAATTCACCCTATAGGATTAGACCCACAGCATCCAACCACAAAGCTTCTCATCGAAGAGTTTGATGAGCGCCTGCTCCACCCAGGTACAGAAAGAGTGTACGCTGAACTTCGGAGACACTATTGGATCTTGAGAGGGCGGCAAGCTGTTTTAACATCACCAGCTTAAATGTTCATCATGCCAACGATGGAGAGCTCAGCCTAAAGTACCAAAAATGGCAGACCTACCACCAGAGCGGCCCAGGATTCTCTGCCCACCATTCTACTCTACTGGAGTAGACTGTTTTGGTCCATATCATGTAAAAATAGGCAGACGAGTAGAGAAACGTTAGGGAGCCACTTTTAATTGTCTCACAACAAGAGCGGTTCACATTGAGCTCCTTAACTCCATGGATGTGGACGCCTTCTTGCTTGCTTCGCAACGATTCATAGCCAGACGTGGCAGACCAAAGGAGCTTAGGTCAGATTGTGGCACAAACTTCCATGGGGCTGATCGAGAGCTAAGAGAAGCCTTTGCTGTCATGGAATCCCCATTACAAGAGCAGCTAGCTGACCATCAGATCACATTTAAGTTCAACCCTCCTCATGCACTGCATTTAGGTGGCACTTGGGAACGAGAGGTTCGTTCCATAAAGACTGCTCTACGGGCAGCAGTTGGTGGCCAGTCTGTTTCAGAAGATGTCCTCACTACCGTATTAGTAGAGGTAGAGGGCATTTTGAACTCAAAACCGCTTGGATATGCCTCCACGGATATTGCAGATCCAGATCCTATTACAACAAACCTTCTCCTCATGGGGCGGCGGGATGTGTCACTACCACAAGTGACTTATGCCTCAGGGGAAATGGGACGGTGCAGATGGCGCCATTGTCAAAATCTTGTGGATCAGTTCTGGACTCAGTTTGCAAGGAATTACTTGGCCACACTACAAACCCGCCAAAAGTGGCAAACTTCATCCGACAATCTGAAAGTGGGTTCAGTGGTTTTGATTGTTGACCCACAATTGCCCAGGGCTCAGTGGCTCATTGGCAAAGTAACATAGACTGTTATCAGTGATGATGGTTGTGTAAGATCTGCAAACATAAGATCTGCTCATTCAGTTGCCAGCCTTTCAAGATGACAGTAAAGACTCTTAAAGAATTCTCTTGACTTGCACATTCGCTGTTCAAATGTGGGGCTGGCTGTTCTGAATTCTTTATACTATGGCTGTAACACGATTTACTAAGTGTTCTGTAAAGGGCTTATATTATGAATGTAGGATGTAACTTCCGGAAGATGCGTATTTGAGTCCATATATGAGAAGTTGTATATGCTGACTCATCTGAGTGAGACGCTATTGCCATCCGTGAGATATTGTGAGGTGTGGGGTAAAGTTATTGCCAAGTAAGTTTGTTCTTTCATATGATGTTTGTAATTACCCTTGTATGCTTGATATTAAGTGCGTGATGTTGTTAATGACCCTCGAGCGGGAGTATTCGTTTTCGTGTAAACCAAAAGTGAAAGTGCTGCCACCATCAGCATCGCGGCTAATCCCGATGTCATCGTTGAGATCTCGTTTGTTTTATTATGATTCAGTTTACTATATTTTATATTTGTTATGCCTTATGCTGTCACATGCCCTTTATATAATGTAGCTTTAGTCATTTATGTCTAATTATATTGTTTACATTGAGCATACATTAGTCTATACATTAGACTGCACTTTAAGAGAGCTGCAAATACTGTGTTGTTTGTTATGGGATATTTATTGTGTCAGTACATACATATTTTCGTGTTTGATATTTTTTTATTTACGTATACTTCATAAACTCATAAATAGAAGATGGAAATTATCTCCTGACTCCTACTCCTTAACCAGAGTGCTGAAGTGGTCAGCAACATTTAAAGTAGAACTGGCATTCTAAATTGGGCAATAACCAACAGCACACATGATACACTCTCAACATAGATAGACCCTAAACAAATACACATGATACACTCCAAACATTTGCACACATCATTTGAGACCTCATCAAGATGGTGCTGCGGATGGCCACCTCGGTGTGGAGCTCTCCAGTGTTTGCACTGTTTTCGTTAGTCTGTCCTGTTTTATGTTTATCAAACACAATCAGTTACACCAGGGACGAGCTCCTGAACATTTGGCAGTGCATACCAACTAATTAAGAACCGGATTTTGATTTCTCTGGCGGTTTGTGGAACATTGTAGTTGGCGGAGCAGCTGCACTGTGGAAATGCTACAAGATGCGGAAGCGAGCCGGCACGCTCGTCAGGCTGAGACAGTGAGGCTTCAGAACGGTGCTGCCCAGCATCCATCTGGCGAATCTTCGCTCTCTTCCTAACAAAATGGACAAACTACTTCTGCTAACATGCAAAAACAAGAACTTTAACAACTCTGCTGCGCTGTGTTTCACGTAAACCTGGCTAAACGAAGCCATTCCGGACAGCGCATTACATCTACCGGACTTTCAGCTGTACAGAGCAGGTCGCGATGCATAGCCAACGGGCAAAATGCGCGGCAGTGGGACATGCTTTTACATCAACAGAAGGTAGTGTAGAATTGTAACTGTGTTAAAGAAGATGTACTATCCTGATGTGGAAGTACTTTTCATTAACTGTAAGCCATTTTATTCACCAAGAGAGTTTTCTTTGTTCATTCTCGTCTGTGATTAAATTCCACTGCAAGCACACGTGAGTACTGCGCTGCAACAGCTGGCTGATCTGATCACAGAGACAGAACAACAACACCCGGACTCTGTTTTTATTATACTTGGTTTTATCATACTTGGCAAAACTCACACATGAGCTGCCTAAATTCAAACAGCACATTACATGCAAAACCAGAGACAATAACATTTTAGACCATTGCTACACCACAATAAAGGATGCATATCGCTCATGCAGAGCAGCTCTAGGACTCTCTGACAACTGCCTGGTTCATCTTATACCAATTTACAGGCAAAAACTTAAAACTACTAAACCAGTATTAAGGACTGTTAAGAGATGGACCAACGACACAGAGCAGGTCCTACAGCCTGTTTTGAATGCAATGGCTGGAGTGTTTTTGAAGCTGCAGCCACAGACCTGGACGAGCTCAGATACATAAACTGTAATAACATACATCAGTTTCTGTGAGGAGTTATGCATCCCTACCAGGACCTACTTATCATTTAACAATGATAAACCATGGTTCACACCAAAACTCAGATAGCTTTGTCAGGCCAAAGAGGATGCCTACAGGAGTGGTGACAGGACCTTGTACAATCAGGCCAGGGACACATTGACAAAAGAGATTGGTGTGGCAAAAAAAAAAAAAAAAAAAAAAAAAACATGCCAAAAAGCTGCAAAACCAGTCTTCAGCTAACAACCCTGCATCAGTGTGGAGAGGTTTAAAAGGTTTCACTAATTACAAGACACCGTCCCCCAGTACTGACAGCAATAAGCATCTTGCAAACGAGCTGAATATATTCTACGGTAGATTTGACACCTCTGACCAGACACCTCACACCCGTCTGGACCATCTCCCTACACAGCCATCAACATCACATATACAAAGCCTGGACCATCTCCCTACACAGCCATAAACACCACATCAACACAACCCAGACCATCTCCCTACACAGCCATCAACACCTCCAGCCATCCCCCAATCCCCTCCCCCCAGTGACAGTGTTTCACCAGCCTGTCTGAGAACCTGCACTGACCAGCTAGCTCCTATTTTCTCACAGATCTTCAACAGATCATTGGAACAGCACTAAGTTCCATTCTGCTTTAATCGCTCCACCATCATCCCAATCCAGAAGAAGCCAAAGATCACAGAACTCAATGACCACAGACCTGTTGCCTTAACATCTGTAGCCATGAAGTCATTCGAAAGAGTGGTGCTAGCATATCTGAAGGACATCACTGGACCCCTGCTGGACCCCTACAGTTTGCCTATAGAGCAAACCGGTCTGTGGATGATGCAGTCAACATGGGACTGCATTATACCCTACAACATCTGGACAAACCAGGGAACTACGCAAGGATTCTGTTTGTGGACTTTAGTTCTGCCTTTAAAACCATAGTCCCATCACTGTCTGAGTACAAACTGACCCAGCTCTCTGTTCCTAGCTCTGTTTGTAAATGGATCACCAGCTCTCTGACAGATAGACAACAGCTAGTCAGAATGGGCAAAATCACATTCGACAGCTGCACCATCAGCAATGATGCACCCCAGGGATGTGTTCTCTCCCCACTGCTCTTCTCCATGTACACCAATGACTGCACCACAAAAGACCCCTTCATCAAACTCATTAAGTTTGCAGATGACACTACTGTTATCGGCCTCATCCGTAACATAATGAGTCTGCATACAGACAAGAGGTGGAGCGGCTGGCATTATGGTGCAACAACCTGGAGCTGAACATGCTCAAAAACAGTGGAGATGATAGTGGACTTTTGGAGAAACCCCTCTGCACTCCCCCCACTCACCATCATGAACCGCACTGTGGCTGCAGTAGAGTAATTCAGGTTCCTGGGCACCACCATCTCTCAGGATCTGAAGTGGGACATTCACATGGACACTTTTGTGAAGAAAGCTTAGCAGAGACTGTACTTCCTTCGTCAGCTGAGGAACTTAAACCTGCAACAGGAGCTGCTTGTGCAGTTCTACTCCGCTGTCATCCAATCCATCCTCTGCAATTCAATCACTATCTGGTTCGGCTCAGCTGCCGAAACTGACCTCCGTAGACTACAGCGAATAGTCCAGACTACAGAACAAATCACTGGCACTACCCTTCCTACAATTCAAAAACTGTACTTTTCCAGAGTGAGTAAAAGGGCTCGCAAAATCACCCTAGAAGCCTCGCATCCAGCACACTACCTGTTCGAACTATTACCGCATGGTCGCCGCTTCAGAGCACCAAGCACAAAAACAGCCAGACACAGAAAAAGTTTCTTTCCTCAGGCCATCTACCTTATGAACAGTTAAATATCCCCCAACTGTGCAATAAATATGTGCAATACTTTCTCAAACGCACTTGTACACAGCACCTTATATAAATATAAAATGCAATACTTTCTCCTTTTGCATTTGTCCATAGCATCTTATAACCTGTATATTTAGAACAAATCTGTACAACTCAACATCCAGATTTCTTGACTAACTGCAACTCTGTTTAATGTTTATTGTATTTTTTATATTTGTTTTGTGTTGTTTTTTTCACTTTATGTACACTGGAAGCTTCTATAGCCAAAACAAATTCCGCGAGTAGGCTACAGGATAAGGAAAAACTGAAAAAAAGTGCAAATTTGTGATCTTTGTTCAGATACATTGGATCTATTCTCACTGCTAAAATAGACCTAAACAGTTTTTATTTTATCAAAAATATATAATATATTTTTAAAAAGTTGATATAAAATAAATCGGGATTTGACTAACATGAAAAGTGACCAATCAGTTAACCTTGTCTAGTTTTGTGTGAAACTTAAGGGCGGGAAAAAGGCCTTTCTGTGTTACAGTGGCAGAAAATAACAACTGAAAACCGTCCTGGTTACGTACGTGGGTTACATACGTAACCAGGACGTTCGCCTTCATAAGGGAACTCCTATGAGTGTCTGTATAAACAGACTTTGGGAGACTGTATGGAAAGCGCCACAGCAGCCAAAGCCCGTCATGCTCCTTATGTGTAGTCTGCCAAGCCACAGCGCCTCTGAGGAATCGGATGAATAGATCATGCTTCCCAAGCGTTTTGCCATCCACCGCGTCATGATGAGTGGAGATGGCAGCAAAGTAAACCTTCATTGTGGAGGGTGACAGCCTAAACTCCAGCTTATCCTGAAGGAAGGATAACACAATGCTAATCTGGCAAGTTTGGGGGTCTTCTCGGCGAGAAGCGCATCACTCAGAGAACAGACTCCACTTCAGGGCGTAGGCATGCTTTATAGAGGGTGCTCTAGCCTGAGTGATGGTGTTAAGTACCGCGGGCGGTAAGTCACCTAAGTCTTCGCCAAGGAGGTGCCGCCGCGAGGAGTGTGAGCTCCGACACCCAGGTCCCGTTGTGCCAGAGGGGCGCAACGAACAAGTTCTTCTCCTCGTCCTCCCTGACTTTGCACAAAGTTTGCGCAATTAGGCTCACTGGGGGAAACGCATACTTGTGCATGGCCGATGGCCATCTATGAGCCAGTGCATCCGTGCCGAGGGGGGCCTCGGTCAGGGAATAAAACAGCTAATAAAAAAAGCACTTTGTCTCTGTGCATAATCAGCCAATTGCGAAACGAGGCTAGAATGAGCCAGTCGTCGAGATAGTTGAGTATGTGGATCCCCGCGAACCGCAGTAGCGCTAGAGCACCCTCCACGAGCTTGGTGAAAATCCACGGAGACAGAGAGAGCCTGAAGGGGAGTTTTTTGTATTGCCACGCTCGTTTTTCGAACTCAAACTGGTGGCATGGAAAAATAGATCTGATTATTCTAAAAATATTCTAAAAATAGAAAATATGGTCAGGTCTATGGCTGCAAACCAATCCTGTGGACGGACGCTCTGAAGCAAGTGTTTCTGGGTGAGCATTCTGAAAGGCTTTTTATGTAAATGACAGATCAGTCTGCGCAGATCTAGGATTGGCCTTAACCCCCAGCTCTTTTTGCTCACATCAGTAAAACCCGGACCTCATCTCCGCTGGAGGGACCTGCTCAATTGCATCCTTCACCAGGAGGACAGCAATCTCCTCTCACAAGACAGGGGCACTCTCTGGGATAACCCTTGTGAAAAGGACACACGTGAACTTGGGGGGGGCGAATAGCGAACTTTATCGCATAGCCGAGTCTGACTGTCCGCATGAGCCACCGTGACGCACTGAGCAGCACTAACCAGGCCAGCAGAGAGCATGCTAATGGCACCATCGGAGCGATCGCTGACGTGCTAGCGGAGAGGCAGCTCCCCAACTCCCCAAGGGTGTTGCCGAACAAGCCAGCTTGGGATATGGGAGCGTTAAGAAAGCGAGCTTTGTTAACTTCACTCATATCGGCCAAGCTCAGCCAAAGGCGGCGTTCCTGGACCCACTAATGTGGCCATCGTCTTCCCCAGGGCACGAGCAGCCGATTTGGTGGTCATGAAAGCATAATTGGTTGCCGTGTAGAGCTCGTGCAGCAAGCCCAGGGGAGAACCGCCCTCCTACATCTCGGCCAGCTTCTCGGCTTGGTAGAGTTGATAGGTGGTCATAGTGTGCAGAGCGGAGGCGGCCTGCCCTGCAGCAGTGTAGGCTCTGGCCATGAGAGACTCAGATAACCTGCACGCTTTGGAAGGAAGTTTGGGTGAATCTCTTCGAGTGGTGCGGCCCCACGGACAAAGATTGACCACGATAGCACGCTCCACTCAGGGATTCGCCGCATATCCCCTGGCCGCTCCACCATTGAGGGAGCGCATGAGGACCGGGCAGAAAAAGGTGCCCTTCGTGCCTGCGGGAGCTCGCTGTGTACCTCCAGGAAGAAGGGGACGGGGGGGTCTAAAAGGCTTAGCATTTGCCCTCAGAAAGCACCTGTCTAAGCGGTCCAGCCGCGTTTCTGGGGGACAAGCCATCTCTAGTCCCTCGGCCAAAGCAGCCCGGAATAACATGTCCGACTTCAGGTCCGAAACCTCACTGACAACCCCAGAGGGTGGCATGGGGTCCGGATCTTCATCAGAGCATGTCAACCCGCCCTCCGATGCGGCAATGGACATCACGTCCCTGGTGTCATCTAATGAAAATGCGGCCAACCCGGAGGATGAACCAGCGCTTGCACTCGAAGCAGAGACAGAGCGCACTGACGAGAAGCGAGGGGTCCGCAGGCCCGAAGGCGACGGAATAGCCCCCACTGTAACCCTCAGGCCTGCCCGAGTGCTAACCGCTTGGCGGGGAGCATCAGGGGTGACTTGCCCTAATAAAAGAGCTTGCCGCAACCTCAGCTGCGCAACAGTCAAGTCATCGCAATGCGGGCAAGAACTGTTCGTGAGCACCGAATAAACATGTTGGATCCCCAAGCATGTGACACAACACTCATGCCAGTCATCCAGGGTGAGGAAACCACCGCATCCAGAAATGCATGGTCAAAACGACATCTTTAAAAAGACACGCTGTACGACCTTGTGCTCTCTTAGGGAATTCTGCGCTTTTAGTAAACTGCTCTTTTAGATCACCAGCGAAACACCAAGGGAACGGGAAACCCAGCTCAACCGCCGTTATGACGTCTTCTCCCGCACAGGTGAAGTAAATGCTTTCTTCAACGTTGGAAGTCAGCTCAGCAGAAGGGTTCTTCAGTTTCAGATCGGGTCTGAAGCAACAATTTTGACTAGCTAACTCACACAGCCGACTGATATAGCTCTAATTGGCTCATCAGTTTCAGCTGTGGAGCTAAGCTCCGCCAATTCAATTGGCATTTCATTGGCCCGTTTTCATATCTTCAGAAGTGATTGGTCGTCTAAAGCACTCCCAAAGTCTGTTTATGCAGACACATGCAGGAGTTCCCTCATGAAGGGTAACAAATGTTTTATTGTAATAATGCTTTTCGGGTGTTAATACTATAGAGATGTCTATAGAGATACTATACTATAGAGAGAAGAATATAATAAAATAAGACTGACACGCAATGTATTGAACACCAAAAATGTCTCAGCATATTATAAAAATCTATCTATTTATACTATCTATCGATTTATACGCATAAAAACCATTAATAATAATAATAATAATAATAATAATAATAATATAATAATTAATTAATTGCATAGAAATAATATAATACACCTGCACTAAATGTGTTTGTGAATTATTTTTTATTTTATTTGTTGATGTTCTCTCACAAATGGAAAGTGAAAAGAATATTTGAACTCAAGTTATAATACAATTACACTGCTAAAATAATACAACTTTTAGTAAATAATACTAACACTTTACAAATTCCTTAAAAACTATTCAGATTACTAGTTAATTACTTTTGAAAAAAAAATCTGATTTTCATTGATTATTTCATTATGATCTTTTTTAAGTATAAAATTATTTAAATGGTTTAATTACTTAAATCACATGGCTACATATAGGAATTTGCACTAACAAAGTATGGTCGATTTTTCCTTTCATGACAATGAATCATTTTCAATAGCACTGACAAAACTAACACATAATTTTAAGGCCATAGAGACACTTTTTCCATTTTTAAACAATACTTTCAAGCTTTGAAATGTTTAATTAAAGTATATGAGGAAAAGATAATTTTTTTTTTACATATTTTAAACTTTTTCTTATTTGCTCGTTGTCTATACAATATTTTTTTTTACACTTGATCTTAAACTGAAATAATTTTACAAAAATGTATAAATCACATAAATACCTCCGAAACATTTCTAGCATAACTGTTTGTTGTAAAGAAATGAAAAAAGTTCCACCTTTGCTAAAAGTTCTAGGCTAATACAGCCAAATAAGTCCAATAGCATTGTCACCGGTCATGCATCGATATAATTCTAAATACTTGATAGCTTTTGACTTGATAGTTTTGTCAAGGAGCAAAGATAAATAATTTCTACTTCTAAGAGATAACGATTGTATATAGTCTGAGCACACACACGCGATGATGAGATGATGAGAGGACTTGCAGTTCAATTGAAAAAGCCTATTCAAGAGCTTGCATGTCCAGTTTTAGCGATTAACGTACATGACTGCACTCTCGAGTTAAAATAAAGCACTCGCGACATTTGCAGAAATGAATAATTGCGCAATACCTGCATTCTAGCACCAACATTCAGACTGTAGTGAACCAGGCTTCAGAAGAGTGACAGGTCAGAGTAGAATATACTTGCAGTCGAAGAGAAGAGAGCCAAACGTGTGTAGATCATCGAAAAGGCAGGAAGTATAAAAAACTAGACAAGGTCAACTGTGATTGGTCACTTTTCATGTCAGTAAAATCCCGTTATATTTTATATTTTATATAAAACTTTTTAAAAATATATTATATATTTTTAATGAAATAATGACTGTTTTGGTCTATTCTGTAGCCTACTCGTGCCCCTACTCGTGCCGCTGTTTAGAGGTCATTTCTGGTTAATGATGTCAGAATTTGCCAGTATTTTGGAATGGATGTATAAATGGTCTTTTTCAGAAAAATTACGGAATGCGTGAACATCGCTTTTTTAAATTTACCGGTAAAGTCGTAATGAAATTTTATGGGTATTTCCGGTATTACTCTTTAAAAGGGGCTTGTGTGCACTAGCAAAATAAACATAGCAAATTTTTTATTCACATGGACTATAAGCAGAGAAATCCTCAGGCATACTCAGCATTCCTGATCCACATTAGGTCAATGACTTTGACAGAGCTGTGATATAAACAAAATGCTATTGGCTATTTTCATGGCACTGCAAGGGACATTTGAAGAAGTCAGAAGTCCCAGAACTTCATGAACTGGGGTGATATACTAATTCATGTCGGATTATATCTGCTTGAGCACTGGTCGTCTCACTGTCAGTCTAAGTGAAACAGTTGCCCACCCAAACTGTTCACTAGGCTTTTCATGCCACCCTCCCAATTAGAGCCCAGGTCATGGGAGAAGTTTTAAATCACACACGCTCTCATTAGCAAAACCACAAACTACTCAGCTGTATTTTTAGGTGCCTGGAAGTGATACGTTTGCGAGTCATCTGAGGTTTCTCATGATTCTGCAGGAACTAAAACACACTTCTCACGTTTTGCCTTTACCCTTTGAAACACCTCCGGGATTGAGTGATGTGATGAAGCGTCAGCCATTCATTGTCTTTGTTCTCATTCTCACTGGGGCTCAAAAAAAACAAACAGGCTCTCATTGCCTAGAGTTTCTGTGTATAAAATGCCTCATTTAAAAAAGCAATTAAGAACTTAATTGTTTAATTAACAATTAACAATGTTCCTTCAAACATGCTGAGTCTCACCCATGCCAATTCTTCATCAGTTATACACCCTGACAGTACTATTTAAAAGAGACAGTTCATTTGAAAATGAAAGCTCTGTCATTGTTTACTCACCCTGGAGTGGTTCCAAAGATTTAGGAGTTTCTTTCTTCTGATGAACTCTTTTTCCTTCAGCTTAGTCCAGGGGTTTTCAAACTCTGTCCTGGAGGGCCGGCGTCCTCCAGATTTTAGCTCCAACTTGCCCCAACACACTTGCAAGGATGTTTCTAAAATGCCTAGCAAGAGCTTGATTAGCTAGCCCAGATGTGTCTGATTGGCAGAGGTGGGAGTAAAGCTGCAGTCACATTACAGTTTTAGCTTGTGATATTCTGTCGTGCGGCGCTTGCGAAAAGGGGCGAAATTAAACAAGCTTATTAGACATTTAGAAAAGCGAGCGATTGCTCCATGTTTTAAATTTCTGACCAGAGAGGTCATGTTTTGATCCTCGATTGGTCTCACGAAGTCAAGTGATGCAATTTCGCAGGTCAGAGTTCACCAAGCTTGAACTTTGCACCGCAGCAACCCGCGAAACTTGACACATGACCCTGCGTTTCCGGTCTGACGCATTCGTGTGCATATGAATGGAAGTCTATGGGAGGAAAAGCCCAGTGTGACCGCAGCTTAAGTCACACATGTGCAAGTCACAAGCAAGTCTCAAGTGATAACCTTCAATGCTCAAGCAAGTCAAGTAAATTTTTGTCAGACTCAGGCCCCGTTTACACTAGTGCGTTTTAGTTTGAAAACGCATAAGTTTTGCTACGGTTACGCCATCCGTCCACACTACGCCGGAGTTCTCGAGCGCCGAAAACGGAGCGTTTCGAAAACGCTGGAGAGGCCGTTTTCATTCTGAAACGCTGCTGCTCCGTCTCAGTGTGGATGGGGAAAGACGGAGACATCTGAAAACGAAAAAATACGAAACGCACCCTCTCTTTTGCTGAATATCAGTTTTAATAATCGATAATTATAAAAGTATAACATACAATAAGTTTATACATTGTAGGAAATAAAGGCAAGCGATCAGTCAATGTACCTGGATTAATCATTAACTTATCTTTGCGCTTAACCAAAACATGTTACCCGTGAACAAGTAACTTAATAGATTCCAATGACCAAAGTCAGGGAATTGGCCTATGTCGTTAGATAAAGACAACAACATGAATGAAATATCACGTTTAGCAAATATAGCGAGATTAGATCCAGCGGGAGATGCTTGATGAGAAGTCCGACAAGCAGAGCTCTCATCTGGGTAGAAATGCTGGAGCGCTTGCCCGAGAGTGTGTGTGTGGTCACGTGATGTGCGTTTTCAGCGTTTTGGTGTGGACGGAGAGCTGTTCAGAAACGCTGGGTAAAACGCGAGTGTGGACGCGGATCGTTTTCATTCTACAACGCCGTTTTAAAACTAAAACGCACTAGTGTAAACGGGGCCTCAGTCAAGTTTTCACTTCTTATTTCAAGTCACGTCAAGTCAAGTCATAGGTCATTTTCAAGTCAATCAAATTGGCAAATAAAAAAAGTTTCTACTCAGTTACTGTATGTGCATATGCTATCTTATGCACATTTTTTAAATGTATGCCCATTTTGACATTTCCATTAAGCATTTTTTTTACACAATATTCCAAAACATGCATAAAAATAGGTGGAAGGAAATGTGTGTATACAGTATTAGCGACTATATTTAGCACAATATAGTGAGGTAAACACAGATGCTGTTTTCTTACTGTTATTTGTCAGTTTTTTTCCAGCTTACAAAGTTGCAATGGCTTCTGTTTCTCTGGCAGAGAAGAAACTCTAAACAACAAGCAGTGGTGGGAGTGATAGGGTAAATATTGGCTTATCCTGTCCTGCTCAATGATTCGTCCTCTTTCACAAACTGCAGCATTCTGTGGAGACGGCGTTTCTCTGCTGATTCACAAAAAGCATTTACTGAAGCTCTAGAGCAGGGGTGGCCAACCCTGTTCCTGGAGAGCCACCTTCCTGCAGATTTCAGTTGCAACCCATATCAAACACACCTGCCTGCAATTTTCATGAGGTGTTCAGGTCCTAATTGATTGGTTCAGGTGTGTCTGACATGGGTAGCAACTGAAATCTGCAGGAAGGTTGGCCACCCCTGCTCTAGAGCCACTCACACAATTAAGCATAAAGCACTGACCCAAGACTTGAGTAGAGTGCGACGCTGTTTAGTTTAATGGTCAGTCCACATCATTAATTAGACAAGTCCTCAGCACAGATCCCAAACACAGCCTCTCCAGGATGATTAAGACTTGCACCTCTGCGTCGGTGCCAGTGGTGTAGTGGTTAGTGAGTTGACACATTTACTCCAGTGCTTGCGGCGACCCGAGTTCGATTCTGCCTTGCGGTCCTATACCGCTCCTTCCCCTCTCTCTGCTCCCCATGCTTTCCTGTCAATTCTCTACTGTCCTATCACAATAAAGATGAAAACCCCTAAAAAATAATAATAAAAAAAGCCCTGCACCTCTGACATGAAGGACACTCATCATTTAGGTCACTGACAAACCTGTCGTCTGCTTCTACTTCTGCTTCTTCCTTTCTTTGGCTAAAGGACAACTGGTATCTTGACTGAACCTGGTTTCTTCTTGTTACATCGGTAACATTTGGTCGCCAAATCTTTCAATAATGACATTCATATTGAACTGAACTGAATCATCACTGAACTAACTAGAGCAAACATGCTGCACATAAAGAAAACACATGCGGATAGAAAAACATAAAAACACAGCTTCATTAATTTGACAACATGCGTACATACATTCCCAAAAATACACTCAAATATAAAAACAAGTAGACTAAATAGTCTATATAATAATAATAATAGTAATAGTAATAATAATAACAGGCTATATATAACAAAAATGTCTCATTTCCCAAAGATGTGACAACCCCCCCTGCTTCCTTGCTTATTTTAATGTCCTGATCCAGCATGATCTCAAGAAGGAAATGTAACCATTTTATGCTTTGTTGCTTTAGTGGTTAATTTGTCCAAATTTCTAATACAAATTCGAGTTTAGTCATAAGAAAATGTAAAATTTTTAAAAGGAGACATGGCACCAAAGCCCACTTCTAAACCCAACTGTCATTGGGGATAAGCAAATTATACAAATTCATACAAGTTAGCCACTAAATAAAAAAGTTATGGATTGCCTTGAGATAGCATTGCCTGAGTGTATGGTTCCTTGTTGTTTGTGTATTTTTAGTTCCTATTATTTCTTATTTCATTTAATGTTAAATTTGTGCAATTCATCAGATTATTACGGCTAAAAACATACAAAAATACAACCATGATATTGAAACACACAGTCACCTTTTGTTGTCCAATTTCTGTTGTAGTCTGCATGATTTGCAGTTATTTTCTCTTTTTGCATGTGCTATAGGAATTTGCATGACGTGTTGTCAACATACCTGTCAATATTGGGATGTGAAAATTAGGGATATGCCCACCATAATAAGGGATGCTCCCCAAATTACTAAATACGTTCTTCTCAAGCGTTTTCGTTGTAAATAAACAATTAAATGGTCAGTCATATGTTTATCATTATTATTTACAAAATAAAAAATAATTGCTGCCCTGTCACTTGTACATTAGCAGCAAATAAATTACAGTAGCAAACAGCTCAGCTTATTAAAATGAATAGCTATTATGAAGAAATAGAATCAAGTTATTAATTCTCATTAATCTTTTCTTTACTGTATAACTTATACATTCTGATTAAAGAGCAATGAATGAATCTCTCATGTATTTAGATTTTTCATTTGATTACATTAAATAACAGAGGTGTCACTTTAAAATTGCACAAATCGAACGTTATAATGAAAGCTTTCGCTTACTTTCCTAACTGTTTATGCTCATTTAGGACAAAATTTGTTGTGTTTCAAAAAAAAAAAAAAAAAACAACAAAAAAAAAAAAAAACACCAAGATTGACATCTTTAGATGTTGTTATTGTTAATTTTGTGTTATATGTCTGTTAAAATACGCACCCAAAACCCAGACTTTCGCTACACTTCAAATTGCTTGTACAGAATTAGTTTGGGAAACAGCGTTTATTTATCAATATGGACAGTCACATACCGCTATATGGCTGTTTTGAGAATTGCATAGGAGGGGCGACGGTGCCTGTAATGAAAAGGAAGACAATCCTGCCATTTTCATAATTATTTCAAAGTGTTTTCAAGTCTAAAAAAATTAAAGCACAGAACAGACTTATTTAAAAGCAAAGGGTGTCCCCTGGTGGTTTGGCGGTATGGGTTGTGTATAGGGAGCATTGACCTTTTAATGTTTATTGCCACCCTTCAGGGAAAGACTAAAAATACAGGAAAATACATTTTTGGGGATGATAGTGGGATAGAACAGTAAAATATGGTAGAATCCCGGGAAAACGGGATGCTTGACAAGTATGATTGTCAAACCAATGAAGATGTTTTCTTAACTCGATAGTGTTTTTCTTGTTCCATGTGTTTTCTTAACTTGCAGCGCGTTTGAGCTCTCTCAGCCACCGTAGTAATTTTATTCTCCCTTTAGTATTGTTTCTGGCCCTGTCATGTTGTGGAGACACTATGGCTGTACCTGAAATCACATACTTCAATAATATATAGCACGCTAAAAACAGCATTTAGGCCGAGTAGTATGTATTCAAAAAACAGCATGTGAGAAATACGCAGATGACCTACTACTTAGGACGAGATTCTGAGGTGCACATCTGAAGGATGCTACGCTATCCCATTATACCAAGGGAGAGAATTCATGAATGTGAGCAAAGCGATGCAACTGACCAGTTCCATTCATTCTGCTCAAATGTATACTGTATAGAACGTACTTTTCTAATAGTCATGTAGTAAATTCAAACTCAAATGTAGTAGCTAGAGTAGTAGGCAATTTCGGACTCAGTCTTTGTGTTTTGTCACCAAAGCAAAACTATCATTCATTCATTTTCTTTTCACCTTAGTCCCTTTAATAATCCAGGGTTGCCACAGCGGAATAAACTGCCAACTTATACAGCATATGTTTCATGCAGGGGATGCCCTTCCAGCTGCAACCCATCACTGGGAAACATCCCTACACACTCATTCACACACAAACAATACGGACAATTTAGCTTACCTATTTCACCTATACCTTGAACTAGTTTACCACCTCTTTGAACTTGTGGGGGAAACCGAAGCACTCGGAGGAAACCCACGCCAACACGGGGAGAACATGTAAACTCCACACAGAAATGCCAACTGATCCAGCCAAGGCTCGAAACAGCGACCTTCTTGCTGTGAGGCGATTTTTCTACCCCCTGTGCCATCGTGCAGCCCCCCAAAGCAAAACTATACTGTTTGTAAAAAAATAAAACCTTATACCAATCTGTTACGTTCTGCTCAAGCGATCAAAGTTGATCAATCTCCTCAGTCATCTGTATTTTCTGGATCAGATTCAGTCTCAAACAACTAAGGCAATAAGTGTGTGGCAGTTCTCTCACACCCTTGAGGTATTTTACCAATCACAGTGCGTTGGATGGCTGACCAATCAGAGCACATAAAATTGTTCAGAATGATGAGCTTTATGTCAGTATGTCAGTATATATTGTATATATATATTATTATATTCTTATAAGTGGTTTGTTTCAGTACTTTTATGGAAGTTTCCCAAACCAAAAGTGCCATTCATAATTTGAAAGACAGTATGTGTGGAAAATGGTGGATAGAGATATTACTGACTTCACATGTCGGGGGAGAATTTTCCAGCCAAAATCACTGAAGGTATTTTTTTCTCCGCAGGACCCCACTTTGTGTTTGAACTGTGAGCCACTCTCTCAGCCTCTGAAGCATTTCATTATTTCCAAATCCATGATCTCAGACAATTTGTGTGTTCTGCTTTGTCAGTGTTGGCCTTTGATGTGAGCTCCGCGATGCTGGATTGTGTTCATTAGCTAACAATAGTGTGATCTTGTGCTCGTTTTTTTTTTCTAGGAACAACAAGAATAAGTCTAACCTGCTCTATAACCTTTAAATCCAGGCTACAGGAACCCAGTGGGAGTCCCAGTTTCTGACCTGAGAAAATCTGAACGACACTTCAGTGTGCGCTTACAGGAGCACACACACACACACACACACATGCTGAAAAACAGACACATTCTGTATTTACTGGTGTGACTCAACCGTTGAGATCTGGGGATTGAGACATTAAAACTTTACATATTAGTTTTAAGATGAAGAAAAAAGAATGGCTTTTTCTAGATTACTACTCATAAAATAAAGGTACAACTAAAGTTTATGTCACTCACATATTTGTAAATAATTTTTTTATGCAATTATCATTTTATTTTCAGTGCTGTCAAACTATTAATCCTGATTAATCACATCCAAAATAAAAGTTTATATTTACAAAAACATTTGTGTGTACCCTGTATGTGTACATGTGTATGATATTGTTTAAAATAGTTGTGTATATCAAGGGTCGCCACAGCGGAATGAACCTCCAACTTATCCAGCATATGTGTTAGACAGCGGATACCCTTCCAACTGCAACCCAGCACTGGGAAACATCCATACACACTCATTCATGAACATACACTATGACCAATTTAGTTTATTCAATTCACCTATAGCACATGTCTTTGAACTGTGGGGGAAACCGATGCACATGGAGAAAACCCACAGGAACCAAGGAACAACGTGCAAATGCCAACTGCCGGGACTCCAACCAGCAAGCTTCATGTTGTGAGGCGATAGCGCTATATTAGGTAAAAAAAACCTTTTTGTATGCAATTTTGCATGTGATTAATCGTGATTATCCGCTTACTTCTGTAGTCATGACATGATTGATCATAATATCCTTATTACCGTTTTAGAGGAAAATAAGTTAAAAAAAAAGTGAAAACACCAATTAAAGTGAACCATTAACAAGTTTTTTTTTCAATTTGTACTATAAAAAATAAGTTGAAGATGTATTAAAGCATGCATAAACATATCCAGTGCTCAGCATACAGTATATGAGTACACATCCCACAAATCTCTCATTTAAATGAATATTTTCTGTAGGAAACTATACAATATTATATTTGTGCATATACATTACATTAGTCAGGCCAAATGTATATGTTAGGAAAAAATATTAAATAAAATTGTCAAAAATAGAAAAAAATAATATCAAGAGAAACAATATACACACACACACACACACATATATATATATATATATATATATATATATATATATATATATATATATATATATATATAGTAATATTTTGCATTTAAATGTATTATCTTTCCATTTCTAAAGATGCTCTGTAACTATTTAATAAAATATCTGTTTAATACACCTGTTTTGTTCAAATGCACATTATATTGTTCATTACTGAGAAATGGATACAAATATTCATTTTAAAATGTATGTTGTCATGACTTATCATATTATTATTATTATTATTATTATTATTATTATTATTATTATTATTATTATTATAGTTTACTGGGAATTAAGTAAAACTAAAAGGTCAAAACACCAAACATGCAATTAAAATGAACCATTAACTAGTTTTTTTTTTTTATTTAGCTGTCATAAAACAAACTAGGGCATCCTTAAATGTAAATATCAAAATAAAAAAACTAACTGCTGATAAATACAACGTACAATGTAGCATGTATTCTTTTTGTCAAATCTGTTCCTGCTCAGATTAGATCACATTTGGACAAGAAAGAGATTTACTGCCCTGTCACTTGTTAAGTGTGAAACATGTAGAGGAGGTGATGCTTCTGAATGATGGCTGAAATGAGAGAAGTAGCGAGAAGGAAACCTGAGGCCACCAGCAGAGAGATATTTATACTTAAACTGGACAAACGTTGTTGCTGAAAGCAGTGATGGATGAGATTGAGGCCACTGCGGTGAAACAACACGACAGCACAAAAGCAGAGGGGCTGTAGAGCAGACACTGAGCACACTTGAGTGCTGACAGCAGGACAGCAGCGGGACATGAGGGCCACTGAGGGCCTGCTCCAGTTCATCACACAGACGGGACGGACACACAAATCCCACCAATGTTAACAAAACTGCATGAATATTTAAACAGATTGTTCACTCAAAATAATGAATCGCCATTTACTCACCCTTAGGTGATTCCAAACATTTATGATTTCTGTTAAACAAAAAAGAAGATATTTTTAAGAATGTGGGGAAGTGGTAGATACTGACATCCATAGCAGGAAAAAAATGTAATATTTATATCTTCTTTTGTGTTCAGTGTAAGGAACTTAAACAGATTTATATCAGTAGGAGGAGTAATAAATGATGACAGAATTTAAATTTTTGGGTGAACTGTGCCTTTATAGGGGCAAAATTGCCACTGCACAATTTTGTATTGTAGGCAAGTTTCAAATCGTGTCATTACATTTGACAGTAACACGTTGCATAAATAATGCTACACCTTTACTAATATGAAAATATCTGAACATTTTTGTTGGAAAAACATTCTGCATCAACGTTATCATTTTCAACCATTTCTCCAAAAGTTGGTCCTCCACAAGACTGAAAATGCCTTCATCCTTGTTCTGAGATTGTAAAGGAACATTTCAGATTAAAAAATAAAATAGGCATTTTAGAGTTGACTTTTAGCTTAGCATAATTCATTGAATCATATTAGACCATTAGCAGCTCAATCAAAAATTACAGAAGGCTTTGCATAATTTTCCGCATTTAAATCTTTACTCTTCCATTATGTACTAAGACTGATAGAAATTAAAGTGTTGCTATTTTCTTGGTGCAATAATATTACGCAGTGCCTGAATATATCGGCCAACTTGTGACAATATATTCAAACATATGAGTACATCATATTTACAGGAAAACAGGGCTGTAAAATAATGGTCTTCACTCCTAATCTTCAAAAAGATTCTAAACATACTGATATGCTTCTAGTACTATTCAACAGATATTAGTAAATATATAAATTAATATATATATATTTGCAGTCAGAATTATCAGCCCCCCTTTATTTTTAGAAACCTTTTTTGTTTCTTTTTTTCACAGTATGTCTGATGATAATTTTTTCTTCTGGAGAAAGTCTTATCTAATAAATAAATAAATATCTATATTTTCTGACTTTTCTGACTCTTAATGAAACAACGGCAAATTAGATGTCAAGTTTGAAGGTATCATAAAATAAAAAACATTTAACCCCCATGACATGGTGTTGGACAGGCTTTTGGCCTACAATCGTTTTTTTTAAATACAATAATCACAAAATAAAGTCTAATAATAAGTTGGTGACCAGTGAAATTTGAGGTGGTTGTGGATTTGACATGTCCTCTGGGGGCAAAAGAGCCATTTTGGGACCATAGCCTGCTTGAGTACACTGCTAACAGAATGTAAGATAGATTTAACTTTTTAATGTTTAAATTTAAATATCTTTATTTTAAAACATGTGTAATGTGCATGGATATGTGAAGAAGCATGCTTGATTAAGAAAAAACTTTTTGTTATTATTTTATAATAAAATGATAGTTTTTGATGTGTTGTCTCAGGGCAACATTGTGCAGTTAGACCACTTCTGTTAAATCAATAACTTCCTATGGATGGAAATGTATAATTATTACCATACTGTATATTTTTTTCTTTACTGCATACTATTACTCACAGGAAATGAATGTTGAAACATTTTATGCAGGTAAAGAACAAGATTGAGTAGTTAGGCTCACTCTCTCTGACAGCGAGTTTGAAGAGTCACATTTGCGATGTTTCCATTCAAAGATGCAAATTAAACTTGCAAAGAGCCACAGTTCTACACTGTTTATCATTAAACCTGAATAAACAAACCTGATTAAACGAATTGAGTTCTTCAGCCTTGTTTGAATCCTACAGGTAAGTGTGTTGAAACAGGGTCAACTCTGGCAGGCCCTCCAGGAATTGAGCTTGATGTACATCTAGATTTAGCCCACTTGATGGTCATGGATACACAGAAAGGGAGATTCATCGAAAGGAGGGTGCCCAAACTCTGTCCTGGAGTGCTAGTCCAGCAAAATTTAGTTGCCAACCTGCAATACATTTCTAACCCCAGTATACTAGTTAGAGCTTGAGAAGCTGGTTCAGGTGTGGTTAGAGCTAAACTCTGCAGGACACCGGCCCACTAAATTTGGACACCTCTGACCTAAAGCCAAGTGACAAAAATGTGGCACCCAGCTTTGCTTCACATCCACCAACAACTGCTTTCTGAGGTTCCACAGTAAATAATAAACATTGTTAAATAAGTATTCTATCGGTACCCCACATAAACATACACCATTATTGATGAAAAATTATTATTATTGGTGAAAAATTATTGATGAAAAATTACTTGTTGATATTATGTTAAATTAAGACTTTTCTAATGTATTTATGGCTTGTTTGTACCTATTTCACATATAATAATATACTGAAAACCAAGGTGTTTCAATGTCCTAACTGAACGTTGTTGCCCTGAGGCAACAAACCAAAATCTGGTGGGAGGGCTAGGGGGGAGCACATTTTATGATTGATTTATTATAAGGGACCCCCACGCAGCCAAAAATTAGAGTGAAGTATTTTTCCTCCTAAAGGAAACTGTCCTTAACTGTGGACTGTCAGAGGCTATCAATTTTCAACATTCTTCGAAATATCTTCTTTTGTATTCGACAAAAGAAAGAAATACAAACAAGTTAGGAAAAACTGAAGGGTGATTAAATGATGACAGAATTTTCATTTTTGAGTGTGTGAACTGTGTTGAACTTAAAATAATATTATTCCTAAAGGTCCCTTTGGATAACACTACAAAAAAGGAAACTGGAGTAAAAGTGAAGTAACTGCGGGTCTGAGCAGGATCGGATTGCAGGATCAATCAGCAGCAGCAGCAGCAGAGGCCGAGCTGACGCTGTGTGTGGGTTGTGTCGTGTTTTTTGTGTGCCTGTTCAATACAGAGAAGAATAGACAGCGTGATTTATCAGGGCTGCGCTGATGTGATCGATTACCTCTCATTTCCCCGCCGGTGATGGAAAGGCTGCTGAGTGGCACCTAATGGAGGGTGAGGCGTCGGGTCAGTAGCCGATAATCACAGGTGCGGAGTCTTCTCTCACAGCAGGACTTGGGGAATGAGCAGACCTGCAGTCGGATATGAGGTCATAGAGGTCTCAAGCATGTTAAGTTTGAAGCTTTATCAAAGAAAATGAATTTAAAATGATCTTGCTGTGTAAATTCATGTCACTTAGGTTCAGGGCCGCTGCTGGCCAAAGGGTGTCCTATGCAAAAGTTTACTGTGGTGCCTCCACAGAGGAACAAAAACAAACAAGCATATGTATTTAAACATGTATTTATTTATTTATACACATAAATCTGCATATAAACAATTAAAATTATACTTATTCAAATATTTACATCATAAAATAATAGATTACATCAAAATAAACATGGACATGTCTTCTGCAGAAGCATTTCCAATTTCAAACATTTACAAAAGGTAATGAATAAACCATTTCTGTACATGTAGAGATGGATGGTCCTCAGTGCAGTATGGATCAGGCCACCTTAACATCTTTTGTGCCAAATTTCAGCATTAATCCTGCATGTATAATGCAGAAGAAATTGGTCATTTAAAGAAAAACCCATGATATACCATTAAGACAAGGGGCTAGTCAAGCACTGTACATATTGTGTCTTAACTACAACCAAAATGTGGATTGAACTTGCACTATAATCTATGTTGACAAACACTGACCCTTGCTGTGAGTATAAATCAAAAACATTTGTGGTTTTTTACGAATTAAAAAGTGTATTAAAACTAGTGTGTTTTAAACAAAAGCTTTTAACATTCAGAACAAAATCATCATTAATGAATTGAAGCAATAAAAATGGTTTAGGGCCTGTAGCTTGCAGTAATTTGACTTATTTCATATTATTGATCTTTCAGAAATCACAGAATGAGTCAGTTTTGTTATTTCATATTATAATGTACAAAAATGAAAAACCGGCCTATTAAAAACATTCCAATCTACTGATATAAAGACTTTATTGTCATTGCAGTGAAACAAGCAATAATAACAATAACAATAAGAAATGTATAGAAATAGACAAAACAATAAACAACTGCAAAGAATTATATAATATGTCATTGTATAATGTAATAACTATATAATAATAAATAATACATACAGTGAAATAATTGTGCAGTGCATGTTTGTACAGTAGCTGGTGTATAAACAGAAGTGTAAAGTGTTGTTGTAATTGTGTAATTATCAGCAACATGGGAAAAGGGCGTGCACAGAAAAAAAATTCGTCACATGTTTGTTTTTGCGGTCGTCATAATTTTTTTTTTTGTGTGTGTGTGTGTGTGTATTTAACAACATATTATCAATATATCTTATATTTAAACTCATTTTACGAAAATATTATTAAATAAATGTTAATATATATTTTTTTAGCAACCAAGATGGCGCCCCCCTCTGGAGTACAGGCCCCACGCAGCCTGCATACTCTTCGTATAGGAAGTGGTGGTACTGCTTAGGTTACTCACATGCGTGCACATGCATGCGGATCTAGTTATTAGATCATGTGATAACGTCATGTAACAACGTTAAAAAAATACTCGGACTTGCTCCTTTATATAATTTTAGAAAATCATTTTTTGCAAATTCTAAACAGTGAAATCACACAGTTAAAATAAGATTTTCTAAAAAATGTAGGGCAAAACAGGTAGAATTGTCATTTTTTCAGGTGAACTGTGGCTTTAAATCTAGTCAGGTCAAATTAAATACTGTGCACTGACGAAAAGACTTTTTTTAATGTTAGTATTCCTGAAAAGTAAGTATCTTTAGTGCTTTCAGGGGTACATCACATTCTGCTGACACAAACGGTACAAATCGATGATTAAAAAAGCGCACTGCTGGTGTTCGTGACTGATTAGACCTCACCGACTCCCGCGCTTAATCTGGTTATTGATGGTTTTCGAACATTCAAAGGGAAACTTTGTCTGAAGTGAAAGTTCTGTCATCATTTTTTTTTATTTCATAACATTTAAAACCTGTTTGGCTTTCACATTTTGAATCTAATTGAAGAAATGAAGTTTAGTGCTCTCTCTCTCTCTCTCATATATATATATTTGATATGATTTTTTAAAGGAAATTCAAAATATACCTTTATTATTTTAGCTGTATGCTTAGGGTCATTTGGCCTAGTCTGAGGTCCTGATTACTCTGGGGGTTTTCATCAAGGATATCCCTGTACTTGGCCGCAGTGATCTTTTCCTCGATTGAAACCAGTCGTCCTATCCCTGCAGCTGAAAAACACTTCCACAGATGCTGCCAGCACCATGCTTCACTGCTGGGACTGTATTGGACAGGTGATGAGCAGTGTCTGGTTCTCTCCACCACTTAGATTTAAGGCCAAAAAATTTCTATCTTGGTCTCATCAAAGCAGAGAATCTTATTTCTCACCATCTTGGGAGTGCTTCAGGGGATTTTTAGAAAACTCCACTGAGGAGAGGCTTCCGTTGAGCCACTCTGCCATAAAGCCCTGACTGGTGGAGGGCTGCAGTGATGGTTGACTTTCTATACCTGGCTCTCATCTCCCGACTGGATCTCTGAAGCTCAGTCACAGTGATCTTTGGGCTCTTCTTTTCCTTTCAAAAGGCTCTTCTTCCTGAATAGCTCAGTTTGGCCAGATGGCCAGCTCTAGGAAGGGTTCTGGTCATCCTAAATGTTTTCCTAAATGATTATGGAGGCCAATATCCTCTTAAGAACCTTAAGTGTACAGAAATGTTTCTGTAACCTTGGCCAGATCTGTGCCTTGCCACAGTTCTGTCTTTGAGCTCCACAGGCTGTTCCTTTGATCTCATGATTCTCATTTGCTCTGACATGCATTGTGAGCTGTAAGGTCTTATATGGACAGGTATGTGGCTTACCTAATCAAATTCAATCAGTATAACCAAACACAGCTAGACTGGGGTGAAGGTGTAGAAACATCTCTAGTATGATCAGAGGAAATAGGCAGTGCATGAGTTAAATAAGTGTAACAGAAAAGGGTCTGCATTCTTAGGACCATGTGATATTTCAGTTTTTCTTTTTAATAAATTGTGTGTTTTTCTGTGAATATGCAAGGTGCTGTGTGTACATTATTGAGGAGAAAGACTTAAATGATTTTAGCCAATGGCTGCAATATAACAAAGAGTGAAAAATGAAGGGGGTCTGAATACTTTCCGTACTCACACATATACAGTTTTTTATAAAATTGACTGTTTTTCTTGACAATTTTCTCAACAATTTTAAGTTTAAAATAAATCATTACACAATTGGTCATCTTTGTTATAACTGCAATATAATTAACACATATTTCAGAAGGGCAGCGCGGTGGTGCAGTAGGTAGTGCTGTTGCGTCACAGCAAGAAGGTCACTGGTTTGAGCCTCAGCTGGGTCAGTTGGCATTTCTTTGTGGAGTTTGCATGTTCTCCCCCCTGTGTGCGTGGGTTTCCTCCGGGTTCTCCGGTTTCCCCAACAGTCCAAAGACATGCGGTACATGTGAATTGGGTAAGCTAAATTGTCCGCAGTGTATGTGTGCGAATGGAAGTGTATGGGTTTCCCAGTGATGGGTTGCTGCTGGAAAGGCATCTGCTTCAAAAAAAAAATGTGCTGGATAAGTTGCGGGTTCATTCCACTGTGGCGACCCCAGATTGCAGTTTTTCTCCATTGGTTTGACTCTTTTGTTGAAAAAAAATTACATTCTCAAAATTCTAAGATCATTTGGCAAAACAGTGTTACAGTTTAGCACAACACTATAGCTCACTTGCAAAAGCTCATATCTCTCCAAAAACACTTCACTCATGCATCTAAACTAAATTCCTTTCTCATATTGAATCTCAGTGCCACAAAAATGGCAAATATCCTTCTCGATTGCTTTGGCTCACTTCTTGAAACAGACTGGACATTCTCAACACTCTTGGTACTTTTGCCAAACTAATGTGGATGGTTCGGCACAACACCATGGTTCACCTGCAACAGTTCACACCTTTCCCAAAACAGCTCACTCGTGTCAAAACTAAATTTCCTTCTCATTTAAACAGTCAGTGCCCCCAAAATGCTTCATCCCTTTGGCATTGTGTAAGCACTGCAAGTCAAAATGTTTAGATGTTTTGTCACTATGCAAAGGACCACTAAAATATCCCTCATATCCAACTTACAGTCTTAGCCCAGTCCTTCATTGACAATAGGTTCTGTACTGTTTTTGTCTAACTAACAGAATACAATTCTGTATAAAACTGAAAAAAAGAAATAGGATTTTAGGGTAAGAGTAGCCTCCAAGGTTTGAGATCACACATTGCACTCATACTGCCAAGGAAATGGTAACTCCTATTTTATTGTAATAATCAACCACACACAAAGTAACGTTCATACATCAGAGCAAAAAGAAACTGTATACAGCATTATAAACTGTAATATAAACACACAAACAAAAAACTATAGTGCTATAAATAAAGCTGGAGTTTCATAACATTTTTTCACTGCCCGCCGTCCTCACCCTCCTGACCATCCACATCCAGATTCTCGTCCACATCGTAGCCTATATTCTCCCTTGCGATGCAATGAGGGAAGAAAAGGCACTAGCACTATAGTTTTTTGTTTGTGTGTTTATATTACAGTTTATAATGCTGTATACAGTTTCTTTTTGCTCTGATGTATGAAAGTTGCTTTGTGTGTGGTTGATTATTACAATAAAAAAGGAGTTACCATTTCCTTGGCAGTATGAGTGCAATGTGTGATCTCAAACCTTGGAGGCTACTCTTACCCTAAAATCCTATTTCTTTTTTTCAGTTTAGATAAACAAGATTGATTCACCTGGAGATTGTACTAAATGTCGGCTACCTGTACTTAATCAATTGCAAAGATGTACTTAGACATTTGCAATTTGATGAAATGAATGAGAAATTCAATTCTGTTGTGAACAGTTGCCAAGTGCCAAGTAATTTCTGTTTCAAAAATGAGCCAAACCAATGGAGAAAAACTGTAATAAAGGGACTAAGTTGAAAAGAAAATGAAAGAACAAATTAATGTATTTCAGAAAAACTAATACAGTGAGGTTCCTTACTTACTCTCAGGGCCATTTTATATTGAAGTTGATATTTAGTTCATGGTTGTTATCTAAATTTTACGAGGTGGGTTGTAAACCCAAAGCACAACCATCATCCTGGAGGACCAGGACATCAACGCATACACTACAAACAATTTAGCTTACCCACTTCACCTCTTTGGACTTGTGGGCCAACACGGGAAGAACATGCAAGCTCGACACAGAAATACCAACTTACCCAGCGGGTGCTCAAACCAGCAACCTTCTTGCTGTGAGGAAACATCGCTACCCACTGTGCCACCATGTCGCCCAATTAAAAATTCCTCACATTTCTTAAATCATTAAACAAATTTTTAAAAATGTTTAAATATAATATAAATAATTACACAACTTTTCTTTATGTTAATTTCAATAGGAATAGCATGTCTTTGCAAAACAAATAACATAAATAAATAAATAATACAATGGAGTTCTTACATTTTTAATTTGTTATTTATTTAATTTTATTATCTTTCTTTTTTGTATTTTACTTTTTACATTTTTGTTGTAACAACATTTGTTAAACAACATTTTGTTGTTTAACATTTGTTAAAACTTTGAAAATTTGAAAACCTAAAAAAAGTTTAAATGGGGAAATTTTAAAGAAAAAATTAATTAAAACTGATTTCTTGATTTTCAGGAATGCAGAGGAGAAATCTGAACTAGTTTTAGTATAATGAAATAATAATTATCAGTTTTTCTTAGTATGGTAAAATACATACATTTATTAAAACGAATGAAGAATCTAAAACCAAACTATTAACTGTAAATTTTGTCTACAACTTTTTACATTAATCAACAATCCACATAGTTTTTTTTAAATCAGTTGCATTTTAGTATAAAGATAAGAAACAGTGCATCTGTTAATGTATAAATAAGTAAATAAAAAATTAACTAATTAAAATAAGCTGTATTTGGTTAAAACTGCATTTTGTTTTTGTATAATATTATTAATTCCTCATATTGAGTGGCACGGTGGCTCAATAGTTAGCACTGTCACCTCACAGCAAGAAGGTCATAATTCGAGTCCCGGCTGGACCAGTTTGCATGTTCTCCACATGTTTGCGTAGGTTTCTTCTGGGTGCTCTTGGTTTCCCCCACAGTCTAAAAACATGTGCTATACACTGTAAAAACGCCAACTTTCAAAAAGTCCTCTGAACAAAGATTAATAAGTTAACTGAATTTAAATATTTTCATTTGAAATGCTGACAAATAATAGTTAGTTTGTTCAACAAATATGGTGCTTCAATGTGAAAAACTTAAAATATTTCGTTGAACTAATACAAAATTCTTAGTTTTGCGTTGATGCGTGCCCTTCTTGTTGGCGCATGCGCCTTATAAGCTTCTGGCGCATGCGCAATTTACTTCCATAGCTCACTGCAGGGGGTACCTGTCACGTGCGCGCGACAAAACGAACCATCTTTCTTTCTGCGGAGCTACGTGTCAATCGTTTTCATAATCGATTGTATATAATTGTATACATGTTTTTGTGCGATGTGCTACCCATCTGACTGCCCGATCTATTTTACCAGTGTATTAATGATGTGAGAGACCGTGATAGAGCGGTTAAGAGTAGTGGTGGGCAAAGCGAGGCTTCGTGAAACACTGAAACAGTCGAAGCAAATGTGTCGAAGCTTCGAAACGTTTCGAAACCTCACTCTACAGTGACATTTAGTGGTCATTTTTTATATATATTGCACTGAAACAGCTTCAGCAAAGAACGATTGAACAAATTGAGGGATTAAACCCCACGTTGTGAAAGTGGAATCCTTCAAGTAACAGTGTACAGTACAGTGGTTAAGATGTCAGACATCCATGCAGGAGTAGTAGGTTTCGAAGCCAGTCAGTAGCAGTTGTTTTAAAATGCTTTAATACCAGTTGGTAATGCTTTGCTCTTGTATCGTTTTGTTTCAACATTGGTCTGATATCCGAATAAACAATTTGTGAATAAATATGTCTTGTTTTTGTCTTAAAACAGGGTTGTTGCTAGATCAAAAACGGTGGCCTGAAGTTATCAAGAATTATTTATATTATTCATTAAATTTCCCATTTATTGTATTTTATTAATGTCTACCCAAACCCTAAACCCAACCATACTGTAAAAATATTTATTATTGTTTTACAGTGTTACAAAAATGATGCTAAATTGATGGCGTAACTGTAGCTGTATCCTATTTAGGCTACACAAAACAGAAACATGATTAAAATACATAAAACCATGATTTCGAAGTCGGGATTCGAACCCAAAACATCATGCTAAGCATATAATCAATAAGCAAACCCACAGTGCTCTAAGCCATTTGAGACAGAGATAATTTGGAGACCTTGGCAGTCAAATTAGGATTCACCAGGTCTCGAAACGTTTCTAAGCTGATCGATGCTTTGAATCGCTTTAGTCACGCGACTAGGTGTTTCGAAACACTTTAGTCACGTGACTTGGGTGCTTCGGATCATGCTTCGGTGCAGTGATTCGAAACACTTGCGCTTCGGGATCTCGACACTGTGTCAAAACATCAGTTTCACGTCAGCCATCCCTAGTTAAGAGCAGGCCAACGACGTTTCTGCTAAATCATAGGTATGTATGTCTTTTTTTGTTGTCATCTAACGTTATATTATTTGATATGTTGGCTTTGATGTGCGCGTGTATCCTAATACGGAACTATTTGTTATAATTTAGCCGTGAGTTACTTGTTTCGTGCACTTGGTTTTGGCTATTTACATCAATAAAAGTTTAGAGTGAATGTATTTGAAACAAATAGCGATTTCAATCGAGTCATTTGCTTTAATAACTCACGATTAATACAATGAGTATCATATAACATACCAGGTCAGGTATCCAAGTCAAATATAACATTATGTCCTGTTTATCTAGATTGCTGTCAGCATTGCGCACATCATAACCTTTTTTCCCTTCGAACCAGAGCCAGTGGAACAAACGGTGACGTGTTTAACTGTGTAATTTGTGTGAAAATCGTGTGATTTTCATGTAATTCATTGCTTGATTTGTTAGCTCGACTAAATGTCTATCATATTGAGACCAACTTGCTTTAACAGTCAGCTAGCTTTTATTTACATAAAAAATATAAAGGGCTAAATATATATTTTTCTTTCTTTTTGCTCAAAAGGACTGAAATATTGACAATGACATAATTCAATGCAAGATTTCCTTGAGGAGGTGAGACTTGTTATCATCAGTGAAATTTGACGGTCATTCACCAGCAGATGCAAGAAACCTTTTCTCTTTGCCCAAAAGAAGTTGTTGAGATTTAGCCAGGAAGAAATTAGAGAGAGATAACCTGGACTTTAAGGAAGAGGTAAGTCACTATATTGCAATTGCTTTGGTTTCATTCAAGGTAGTAATGATAATGCTAAAAATAACAAACAACATTATTATTATAGGTAATTCAAAATACATCTGTATTCAGCATTTGAACATTTAAATATTTACATTTACATATATATATATATATATATATATATATATATATATATATATATATATATATATATATATTATGTGTAAAAATTAATATGTATGTTTTTTTTTGTATATTGTAGATCTGCACAGAGTTTTCTCAGATCTGTAATGTAGATCTCCTGAGACAGTTAATCGAGTGACTTGATAAATATACAGCACCTCTCCTGAAACTCTACAGAAAAGAAGGGATTCAATGGGTCCAGAGATGGATACAACTTTAAACAAGATGGATGAGCAGGTACTCATTAAGATTTTTTTTTTCTTATACACCCGTCTGATGTTTTTAACATGTGCAACATATTTTGTCCTGTCAAGAATTTCATGCTCAGGTAATACAGTCTAATAAAACGTAATTGCAACAATTTAATTGTCCAGCCCTTTTGCATTAATTTTAATTGTGTCAAGTTGTGTTTTGATTGTGAGATGGAAGTAAGATAAATAACAGATGTTTCACTTGTTTTGAGTGACCATTTCAAATGAATACATTCAAAGAGGAAAATAGAAAATAATAGCTGTAGTTTTTAACTCAAAGTAATTGTCACATGAAACTAAACATTTTTCTAAATTTGCCAACACAACCATTATCAAATTCCATTGTATGGAAACCACAAAATTCTTTTTTAAAAATAAAGCCATGTGTTTTTTCAACAGCATGAATAAAATACTATGCTCATTTAAATGTACTAAGTACATTTTTACTTACAAAACAATAAGATTGTAAAACACCCTTTGTAAATGACTTTCCTTTAGGTCACTGATATTGTCACCGATCGAGAAAGAGCAGCTCTTGAGGGATTGCCAATTTTTCTTCGTAAAAATTCTGCTTGCTTTCTCAAGATATGTCTGGTAAGTTACCCATTTTCATACCCTATTCTACATTTATTAGTCTGCTTGGTAACACTTTTAATAGCTGCACGCTATAAATAATTTATTTAGTATTAGCGAATAGTTAATTTATTTTCTGTTAAGCATAACTCTACATGAAGTGCTCAATGATTGTATTTTTTTTAACTTTAATGATTCATTTGTATTACTAATTTAAGTATTGCATTATTTACAAACCAGTTATTTAAGAATACTTGGTGTTTTTAAGATCATTTAGAATGCTTAAGTACACGATTAATAAACTATTCAAATTAACATTTAAATATCCTAATATTAAGGTATGTAATAATAGTTACTTTGTATGTTAGTATATGCTTTATGAGCTTAACTTCATCCAGTTGTGACCTAATCTAAAGTGAGGACTATTTATGCTTTATAAATCCCTTATGAATGACAATTAAAGGCTCAGTTATATTCTAAACAGGACAATAAACAACTTTCACAATTGAAACTGTATCAAATAAAAGTAAATCTTTGCAATTTTATGTAAAAAAAAAGTTTAAAAAATTGCTAAATATTAAAAAGTTGTCAATATATTGTTCAATTATTATATATTATAGACTATTCAAAGTGTTACTGTTTGTATGTACGAAAGTATTACATGTTTTTATTTTCTTTGCATAATAGTAATAACATTAATAAGTAGTAATTAATATTACACATCAATTAATTTTCCCATTACTTAATCTCCTATAAGGACACGGACCCTGAAGACCACAGCACCAGAGATTAAAGGATTGGAATCTTCACTGTGGTGGAAGATGATAATGGCACTTCTGCATCCCTGCAATATGTGATGAACCTCGCTAAAATCTTGGAGGAGGCCATAGTACTTCAGGATATCACACATCTGCCTGCAGCCTTCGCTTACTTGTTCAGCCTCTTGTATAGACTGAATATGGAACACCCAAAAGAACTCAAATATACTTTTTAAGTGATTCAGCATGTTTTATGGAGGTTGGTGGCACATGATCTGCGAGAGTTCAGTTCATTCATTCATTCATTTTCTTTTCGGCTTAGTCCCTTTATTAATCTGGGGTCGCCACAGCGCAATGAACTTGTTTTACGCAGCGTATGCCCTTCCGGCTGCAACCCATCTCTGGAAAACATCCATACACACTCATTCACACATACACTACGGACAATTTTAGCCTACCCAATTCACCTGTGCCACACGTCTTTGGACTGTGGGGGAAACCGGAGAACCCAAAGGAAACCCACGTGAACGCAGGGAGAACATTCAAACTCCACACAGTAACGGCAACTCACCCGTGACCACTTCCTAATGTGCCACTGTTTCAATGTTTTGAGGTCTGTTTTTGGACTTTATGTACTTTGTTGACAAAAGTGCAGTACACTTTAAAGACTGTATGAATGGAGTGGCTTTTAGGGTTTACTCTGATTAGATGATTGTATATTCACCTGGTTTGAGTGTTTAGACACACTAATAGCTTGGTTTTAGTAAGGTTGCCAGTTATTTTATGTTGAGGCAGTGTACAATCTTTTCAAATCTGGAAACATTCAGTACTAGTTGTGTACAAACTAGCCCAATGCTGAACACGGCTAATGTCAAATGCTGATTTTGTATGCAAATGTTTTGGATTGTGATTTGAACACAGTTAAAAATAAAAAAAAGTGAATTGACTATTCTTGTGTATTTAATTTGAATCCTAAAAATTAATAGTAAATGCATAATGAATCAGTTTGTTTTATTTTGTTCAGTAAACTAAAAAAATCTTGTTGGGTAAACATAATCATTTTTGTTCAGTAAACAAAAGATCTTGTTGAATAAACGTGAAAATTTTTGTTCAGCAAACAAAAATATCTTGTTGGGTGAACATGACATTTTTTGTTCAGCAAACAAAAATATCCTGTTGGTTGAACATGATATTTTTTGTTCAGCAAACAAAAATATCCTGTTGGTTGAACATGATATTTTTTGTTCAGCAAACAAAAATGTCTTGTTGGGTTAACATGATATTTTTTGTTCAGCAAACAAAAATGTCTTGTTGAATGAACATGATATTTTTTGTTCAGCAAACAAAAATATCCTGTTGGTTGAACATGATATTTTTTGTTCAGCAAACAAAAATATCTTGTTGGGTGAACATGATACTTTTTGTCCAGAGAACTAAAGAATTCAACAAAATATTTTGAGTTCACTGGTCTTCAAACCCTGTTTGTTGAGTTAACTCAAAAAGCTATGTGTGATAGGTTGCCTAATTATTTTAAGTTTACTCAACTTTTTTTTTTACAGTGTAGGTGAATTGAATATTTTAAATTGGCCAAAGTATATGTGTGTGAATGAGTGTGAATGGATGTTTTCCAGTAGTGGGTTGCAGCTGGAAGGGCATCCGCTGTGCAAAAGATATGCTGGAATAGTTGGTGGTTCATTCTGCTATGGTGACGCCTGATAAATAGGGACCTAAGCCTAAGGAAAAAGAATGAATTAATTAATGAAATCCTCACATAATGTTTAGATTGCTTTGGTTTAATACTATAAACTATCATTAGTTAATTTCTTAGTGTTGTACAGTATATTTCCTGTCATTGTGTGAAAAAGCTTGGTCATTTTGCTAAACAACCCTTTTTGTATTTTGCAGAAGTAAAAATGGCTTGGAGATGTTATTACTTAAATACTACAGACAGTTTTGTGCTTCATGAATTATTCCTTCAAACAGCAACAACAACATTCTCATCGAAAATGAGCAAAACGGCGAACAAACACACAATTGTACACAAATGACATCAAAATCGCAAAACACTGACATTTTTAAGAACGTTTTTAATTATAAACAGTAGGCATCAAAAAACAAAGCAAATCTCTCCCTCGTTTTCAAAATCATTTACAAGTCGTCAATCCTTTGAAGATCTCAATATATGTACAAAACAGCGGTTCAAACTCCTGAGAACTAAATATCAAAATGAAGATAAGCACATGTTAACTACAAGCGTGAACATCCTCTGGTCAATGTTCTGGCCTCAAACTGTATAAAAATAGGTTTGTTTTTTTCCCCATAGACAAATATTTCCAGCCAGAATATGTACAAAAAATAATAATATTTACTGCGACTGGCCATCGTAACACGTTCAAGTGCCACTGTTGTGAATCTCCAGTGAGTTTTTAAACAAGACAAGCTAACAAATACAGAAAAAACAGTAACGCTTTGAGAAAACAGAAGAGAAAAAGTGTGTTTGAATAAATATCTAATGCTTTCATGTGCAGCCAAAGGCACTATGCTTGGAAATATATACATTTATTAACATAAAGTAAGCTAGTATTGAACTTATAACCAAACATTTGCACGTTTGACTAATTTTATATACCTTTATGACATATTGTTAACACTGAAAATGAATAGAGGAGACAGATCTCTGAAATTTAAAAATAAAATATAATAAAATAAAATATATGTCTGCGGGTGTGTGCGAGTATGTGTGGATGAAATTAGAAACACAAATAAATGAAAACACTGGGATACTCTTAAACTCCTAAAATAAATACAATTTTACCATTTTTTTGTTATGAAAGTATGTATGACTTGTACACATTGTATATATATTTACTAAACTAAAGGTACAAATTTTGTGTTAAACATAAAAAAAAGTTAATAATTTATGAGTATTGTCATAATCACCTGCAATCTAGCTCTTGTAGATCATTGGAAACATTCACTTTCACCCAACACCCGAACTACAATTCTGCCACAGAACAGCACTACATTTCTCATCAGGCACCTCACTCATGCACCAGTTCCAGATCACCCCTGATTAGGTACACACAGCTGGAAACTCATCATGGGCTGATATCCTGGACTATTTAAACACCACACTCGCACACACACAGTGCTAAGTCTTGTTATCATGTAGCATTACAAAGCATTCTATTGTCTAGCCTTGCCTTGTTTCTCTTTAGGTTGTTTTGCCACTTGTATTAATCTTGTTGCCTGAGACCACGAAGACAATTTTGGATTTTCCTCATGATAATGTTTGTTTTGACCATTGCCTACATAACATTGAGTTCTCAACTCCATTGTACCCTGACTCACATGTTACAGAAGCCTCAACAACCAGTGAGGAAAAGTGAGCAGTCTATATAGTCTGTGTAATGAGTCCTTGAACAGCTTCTAGCTGTGTGTGTGTAATCCTCTGAAAACTGGAACAGGTGTGTGTGAGGTGCATGACGGGATATGTAGTTCATAAAGTGACAGAATCGTAGTGCTCCAGCGATCTGCAAGCATTAAATTGCTGGTGATCATGACAAGTATGCTGAAACTTCATTCCGAATTAAATTAGAAACAAAGGCAAAAAAAAACAAACAAAACAAAAAAAAACATTTTGGGGTTATGCTTTTTTGACTTTTTTTTCATTTCTGTAACTTCAATTAATAAAACAAATATTTTGCATTTTTATGCAATTAAAATACTTGGGATTAATAGTAAACACTTCAAATGTCTTTCAAAGTACCCTAAAATATAATTAAGGACAGTGGGTCATAAAGTAATGACAATAGTAAAAAATAATGGTAAATTTACATTTTTCAAAAATGTATTTTCTGGATAAAACAAAGAAAAAGTTCATAAAAAAATTATGAAAAACTGGGCTTGAAATGGTAAACTCTAAAAATAAAATAAAATAAAAATATGAGTTTTCTGAAAGGTCGTTCTAAACTAAATTACAAACTAAGGCAATAAAAATAAATGACAATTTTGGGGTTATGCTTATTTTTAGCTATTTTTCACTTTTTCCATTTCTGTATCTTCACAAATTAATAATAACATTTTTACTTGATACTTTAATACTTGAAATTAATGGTAAACTCTTCAAGTGTCTTTTAAAATATCTTAAAGTGTAGTGAAGTATAGTCTGTCATAAAATAATGACAATAATAAAAAATGTCCATTTCTTCATACATTCTAAAGTACATTTCTAAATGTACTTTCTGAATAAAACAAGACTATTTTTATTCAAATAATGAAGTACTGGGCTTTAAATGGTAAACACTAAAAATAAAATAAAATAAAAAGGATAGAATAGAATAAGAAATGAAAAAAAAATTGAATAAAACAAATAAAATAAAACAAAATAAATAAAAAATAAATAAATAAAATAAAAATAGAATAGAATAAAATAAAATAGAATAGAATCAAAACAAAACAAAACAATATTTTTTAGAAGAAAAAAAAAACACTGGGATTTAAACAGTAAAACTTCTATGAAATTTCATTTTTTCAACCACAGTAAACAGTCTCTTCCTGATAATTATCCACCCAAATATCTCCCTCATTAATAATAAAAATAAATAAATAAAAAATGGAAAAGCAGCTTAATCTGCAGAACAAAATAAGCCTGCGCTCTTGCAAACTCAAAGCAGACTGTAGTGCAGCTGCAGAAACACTGCCGCTGATTTATGAACAATGAATTAGCAAGCATTAGCAACTGCTGTATCTTTTTCAGCAGGCGTGCAAACCGTGGTGACTCGTGGAGGAAAACAGATGCTCGGCAGTAATATTAATTACAAAGCAGTGTGTTTGAGGTGAAGCCCATGCGCCAGACACGGCATTCCGGGAAAGCGTAAGTGTATGGAGTGTAAGTGAGGAGCAAGGGTGGAGAAAAGGAGAGCAGAAAAAGAGGAAATTAAAAGGAGTGCAGTAAAATTGGTGAAGGCCACAAGGCTTTGGTAAAAGCGTGGTGGTTTTGATGTGTGGTGGTGAACTTCAGCCCACCGTCAGACCACATCAGACCTGCTACTGATCCATTCACGATAAAGACACTGCCGTCTCATCAAATACAGCAAAATAGAGAGCAAAATTAAACCACATGTGTAGCAGTCATTCCCTGCAAATCAGCTGTCTGATCAGTATTTGTGTCTTTTTTCTAGTTAAAAATATATGTTAATTTGTTAAAAATGCTTTAAATTAGAAGTAAAATTTGCACGATGTCTCTTGAAATAAGTGTGTTTCCTTAAACGTTTTTTAAAAAATATGCTTAAGACGAGAACAATAGTACTTTTTTTCTGAAGAAAAACTGAATGCAGTTTTGTGTACATACAAGTCTTTGGTTAAAGGAAAATGTCCATGATTTGTTTTAAGGTTTATTTTATATAAATATAATATATTATGTTTAATTTACTTAATTTTAAGGCAATGGTAATTTACTCACTTTTTTAAAGTAAAGTAAACTAATCGTTTTTAACTAATGAGTTAACTCACTTTAAGTAGTCAACTAATCGCTTTAAAAAGCAACTGGTTTACTCACTTTTTAAGTAAAGTCAACTAACTGCTTCAAAAGCAATTGGTTTAATCCACCTTTTAAAGAACAGTCAACTAATCGCTTTTAAAGCAACTGGTTTACTCAATTTGTAAATCAAACTAATCCCTTTACGACTAACGAGTTAACTCAATTTTTAAAGTAAAGTCAACTAATCTTTTTAAAAGCAACGCGTTTACTCACTTTTTAAAGTAAAGTCAACCAATCTCTTTAAAAGCAACATGTCAACTCACTTTTTTAAGTAAATTGAACTAACCGCCTTAAAAGCAACAGGTTTACTCGCTTTTTAAAGTTAACTAATCGTTTTAAAAGCAATGATTTAACTCACCCTTTTAAGTAAAGTCAACCTTACGGTTTAAAAAAGCAATGGGTTTACTCATTGTTTTAAAAGTAAAGTCAACCAATCTCTTTAAATGCAACATTAAGTAAAGTCAACTAATCTGTTTAAAAGCAATAGGTTTACTCACTTTTCTTAAGTAAGGTCAACTAATCGCTTTAAAAGGCAACTGGTTTATTCAATATTTAGGTAAAGTCAACTAATCACTTTTAAACCAACAAGTTAACTCACTTTTTAAGTAAAGTCAACTAATCATTTTAAAAGCAACATGTTAACTCACTTTTTATGTAAAGAACTAATCGCTTTAAAAGCTATAGGTTTACTCACTTTTTTAAGTAAAGTCAACTAATTGCTTTAAAAGCAAAGGGTTTACTCTTAACTAATCGCTTTTTATATTGTAAACAAAACATTATCAGAGTAGTAAAAATCTCATTATAAAGAGTAAATTATATTTATTTGTCTTATTTTATGCTATTAATACCAGTACCTGAACATGTATACAGCAGACACCAAATTAGTACACTTTTAAATATTCTTCATGCAGTATTCTTTTTGCAATACTGATTTATTTATACTACTAAGTATAATAATAACTGCTCAATTTTTTGCTCAATAATAAAACTTCCTTTAAACTGTAAATGTACATTTATAAATATTATTTATGCAATCTTATGCAAATTTAGCTTTTTAACTCTATTTCAAAGATATGTATGGCATTGATTTGATTACATTGAGTGAACATAATATATTGTTAAAATTTTTTTCTTCTTCTAGAAAACGAGACCAAAATACTGATGAGAAAAAAATCAATACTTTCAAACTCAGTTTTTGTGACTTTTCATGTTAAACTACAGCATGTTTTGCTCCTAGCCTGGAGTTGTCATATATATATATATATATATATATATATATATATATATATATATATATATATATATATATATATATATATATATATATATATATATATATATATATATATATATATATATATATACTTAATAATAAAAAAGCAGTGAGAGAGGAAAAAAGCAAGACTGTGCTGCACCTGGTTCGAAAGCTAACAGTCATAAGTGGTGTGGTAACTGCTACGGGTTACGCACACAGTGCAGCTTAATTTTAGCAGACTTGTTTTCTTTGTGTAAATCCACCCTGTGATCATAAACCATGTAAACCTCTCCCTTTACATCCCCAAGAACAGATCTGCAGCAAATTACAGCCATTTTGCTAGGCATAAAACGTAAACGGAGCTCTGAGAATACATAAAATACATACAACTAGTGCTGTCAAACGATTAATCGGGATTAATTGCATTAATCAAAACAATTTTTAATATTTATTTAATACATGTGTGCCAATTGTATATATTGATTATGTATATAAACACACACATATACATAAATCGCATCAACAAAAATATTTACATTTATATCCAACGTATATTATTTATTTATATATACAGGAATTAGTAATCTAAAGCACTAAAGTGCGAATATTCTTGAAGTTCTTGAAGTTTTATTTAACATTGGTCAGGAATAAACATTTAGGCTTTAAAGACTGCGCTGAAACATTTATCACTTTACTGACGAATGTAAAAAAAAACATCAAAACAAAAATATTTAACATACTGTATGATTGTGGATCAGTACTTCCTGTTTTATCAATCTAACCGATCAACGCACCAAGTGAAAAACATCGCGATTAATTGTTTGACTGCACTACTCACCACTCATACAACATACACATCTCGCCTGTCCACCCAATTTAAATAACACTTTCTCCGCTTTACTTAAATTACTGTTCGGCTGTTTAATAAAAGTCCTTCTCAAACATACCATTCCCTGCGCGAGATCACGGACCCGTCGATGTGCGACACGTAATCATTGTCTGTGGCATTATCGAAGCACTCGTCCCGCAGGTAGGGGGAGCCGTTGTGCAGCGGCGGCCCACTGGGGTTCACATTATGATGGTTGTGGTGGTCAGAATAATAACTGGCTTCCCTCTGAAGGCTGAGATTGTCGCCCCAACCCTCCGTGTCTTTGTGGTCGTTGGGATAGTCAGGGTAAATGATGTCTCCTTCAGGCTTGGGCTTCAAATCCTGGCTGCCGTTGCCCGAATCGTCTCCGTAAACATCCTGAAGCTCGTGCGGCTCAAGAACATCCAGTTGTGACTCCTTCTGCATGTCCGATGGGCCTATGTATTGTTTTGTATAATAGTCCCCTCTGAATGTCCGACGACGGCGCATGTAGAAAGCCCCAGCTAGAGCCAACAGCAGCACCAGGATGAGGATCCCACCGACAATGCCACCTACGAGAGTTGACAGATCGGCGTCCCGCGGAGAGGAACGAGTCGGGGAGCTAAAGTGGGCCCGCTGGTTGATTGGAGCCGTGATAGTCAAACTGGTGTCGGGGTGGAGGGACTTGGAGAAGGTGGTGGTGGTGGTCGGGGCTGCAGTGGTGGGTGGAGGATCTGTGAGGGAAATATTAAAACAGAGACAAAGAAATAGAGGATTAGAGATGACTGTCTGGTGGTGATTGACCAATATTATAGATTGGTGTAGAAATTCTTTGTAAAACTCTGAGAGGAAAAATGAACATAACATTTTTTTAAATAGGTTTATTTATTAAAAAAAACACATGAATAAATGTAGCTGCATTAACAATCAACAGGGTCTAAGCACTTTAAGGCCTTTAAAAGGTGTAAAAAGGTATCTTTAAAACAATAGATTCAGGCATGTAGACATGGTCCAAACATCCCAAGTCCTCCATATGCGTAGAGACTCCCAGCTGCCTGCAAACGAATGATAATCTTCCGGAAATCGCGCATTTATACATCGTGCATACACCCTACCACAACTCCCGCAACCTCCCGCAAATCATTTATGTTCCACCCGGAAATTACTTTTCTAAAGTAGGGATGTCTGCATGGTCAAGATGATCTGCTTCAGTTCAAACCGAGCATCAGAATGGGGAAAAAATGTGATTTAGGTGACTTTGAACGTGGCATAGTTATTGGTGCCAGACGGGCTGGTATGAGTATTTCAGAAATAGCTGATCAACTGGGAATTGTCCTGCACAACCATATCTAGGGTTTACAGAGAATGGTCAGAAAAAGAGAAAATATCCAGTGCCTTATTGATGTCAGAGGAGAATGGCCGGACTGGTTCCAGCTGATAGAAAGGCAACAGTAACTCAACTAACCACTCGTTACAGCTGATGTATGCAGAAGAGCATCTCTGAATGCACAACATGTCCAACCTTGAGGCGGATCGGCTACAGCAGCAGGAGACCACACAAGGTGTTACTCCTGTCAACTAAGAACAGGAAACTGAGACTTCAGTTCACACAGGCTCACCAAAAATGCACTATAGAAGAATGGAAAAATGTTAAATGTTGCCTGGTCTGATGAGTCTTGATTTCAGCTGCAACATTTGGATGGTAGGGTCAAAATTTGGCATCAACAACATTAAAGCATGAATCCATCCTGCCTCCTATCAACGGTTCAGGCTTCTGGTGGTGGTGTAATGGTGTGAGGGATATTTCCTTGGCACACTTTGGGCCCATAAGTACCACTTGAGCATTACAGTATGTCAACACCACAGCCTACTTGAGTATTGTTGCTGACCATGTCAACCCCTTTATGACCACAGTGTACCCATCTTCTGATGGCTACTTCCAGCAGAATGATGTGCTATGTCAATAAGTGCAAATCATCTCAGACTACTTTCTTGAACATGAAAATGGGTTCACTGTACTCAAAATGGCCTCCATTTTTAACACTAGAATTGCCAGACTTTTCTATAACTACATAAACTATACTACAAATGTTGGAAATTAATAATGAATTACATTAACATGGATTTTTGGATGTTAAAATGCTCCATTTTATTGAAAACGATTATGTTAATGTTTTAACTCTAGTGGAGTTGTAAACAATATTTTCCAAATAAACAGAATGTTCTTTAAAGATTATATCTAATGTATTAATAGATTATTAGGCTTTGTAAAACCCAAAACAAAATGAATATTGGCAAAAAAATACAAATAGGAATAATAAAAAAAAAAAAGATAATATTTATTTAACAGTATTTTGTGCATCCCAAAACCTATCCGCAAACTTTCAGGAAGGTTTTTCCAAAGCAGATTCTGTGGGAGCAAAGGAAAAGTACTGTTTGGAGTAAAGGTGTTTCTCTCAAGATAAAAGGACAGGACTGATATGACAAAGAGGAAAACAGAATCTTGCTGATGTTACAGCAGCTTTAGGCACCAAAGGGCACAATTATATAAATGCGGAGGTTTGTGAAGACTCTGTAAGAAAGGAGAAGATCTTCTCATGGGACAAAAGACAAGATGTTAAAACTATTGCTCTTTTTGTTAGAATAAATGTGGAACTATTTGGTGCATCCATTTACTGAAATAGGACTTTCATTTTAAGAAAGTCACTTTAAACTTTTCTATAGACCAAGAAGCCAGCTCTTGATTTTTTTTTGTCCTTTGCTGTTTGCGTGCCAATAAAATCCAAAAACTGCTGCAATATCCTTGTTTTCCTCCCTGAGGAAAGCCAGATATGTGGTAAAAATCACACAGTGGCAGAGACTTGATTGAATTTAAACTACTACAAGTTTGATCCAACTATATTTACGTCACTGTATAAACCTCACAGGTCAATTATGGAGCATTTGGCAAGTTTAACTTTTAGAAAAAAGCTTCTGTTAATGGTATTTTCAACAAGACATTCAGGAATTGACATATTTAGTAACAGGAAATACTCTCAATACAGTTTGTAACAACAAAACAATGTCAAAACATCCTGCGAGGTTTGTCAGGTTTTTCCAGGCTGTTCAAGATTTAACCTGAATGGACAACAGGTTTTGTAATCTAAAAATGTATCACAAAAAAAAAGAAGAAAATCAGCATTATTCTTGTTCACTCCACAAAACCCCATACTGTTAATAACAATAGAGTAAAATCATATTCATATGATATTAGTCATAATAACAATAGAGTAAAATCTGTAACCAACAAAATTGTTGATTCTTATATATTTTGTTTATTAATAACCTTGACAAATAAATATAGTATTCTAACATACACTCACTGGCCACTTTATTAGGCACACCTTACTAGTACCAAGTTGGATCTACTTTTGCCTTCAGAACTGCCTCAATCCTTTGAGGCATAGATTCAACAAGGTACTGGAATTATTCCTCAGATATTTTGGTCCATATTGACATAATAATATCATGCAGTTGCTGCAGATTTATCGACTGCACATCCATGATGTTAATCTCCAGTTCCACCACATCCCAAAGGTACTCTATTGGATTGAGTTCCTGTGATTGTGGAGGCCATTTAAGTACAGTTAAACTCTTTGTCATGTTCAAGAAACCAGCCTGAGTTGATTCGCACTCAGCCATCAGAAGATGGGTACACTGTGGTCATAAAGGGATGGACATGGTCAGCAACAATACTCAGGTAGGCACAATGCTCAATTGGTACTAATGGGCCCAAAGTGTGCCAGGAGAATTTACCCCACACCATTACACCATTAACACCAGCTTGAACCATTGATGCAAGGCAAAATGGATCCAAGCTTTCATGTTGCTGACGCCAAATTCTGATCTTACCATCTGAATGTCGCAGCAGAAAGACCCATCAGACCAGGCAAAGTTTTTCCAATATTCTATTGTACAATTTTTGGTGAGCCTGTGCGAACTGTAGCCTCAGTTTTCCGTTCTTAGCTGACAGGAGTGGCACCCAGTGTGGTCATCTGCTGCTGTAGACCATCCGCCTCAAGGTTGGACTTGTTGTGCGTTCAGAGATGCTCTTCTGCATTATTTGGTTGTAACGAGTGGTTATTTGAGTGTTGCCTTTCTATCAGCTGCAACCAGTCTGGCCATTCTCCTCTGACCTCTTGCATCAACAAGGCATTTGCGCCCACAGAACTGCCACTCACTAGATATTTTCTCTTTTTCAGACCTAACCCTAACCCGAACTCTAACCCTAACCCTTAATCATCAGCAGTTTATGAAATACTCAGACCAGCCCAATTGGTACCAACAACCATGCCACATTTAAAGTCTTTTAATTCACCTTACTTCTCCATTCTGATACACGATTTGAACTGCAGCAGATCGTCTTGTCCATGTCTACTGGACTAAATGCATTGAGTTGCTGCCATGAAATTGCCTGATTAGAAACGTGCATTAACGAGATGTTGGACAGGTGTACTTGATAAAGTGGCCAGTGAGTGTATTTTCATAGCCTAAACACATTCATCAGAAGCAATAAAAAACGTAAATGCAAAAAAAATAAATAAATAAAATAAAAACTACACCATAATCATGACTTGTCGTTATCACCATTATGCTTCAGCCAAGTCTTTTTAATCTAAATTTAACATCTTCAAGTTGAAAATTTTGAGTTAATACAGTTTGTGTAAAGGGGTCATGAACTGTTTTGTTTTATTTTGTAGTGTTGTGTGAGGTCCACTTATGTTATTAAGACTTCTAATAAAAACCGGATGACTTCCATCTTAATTTAAATGTTCTGTCCTGATTTTATACTCTCCTTATCTGAACAGTTTGAATAGGTGTGGCAAACTATAAATAAGATGTAAACACCCACTGATATGATTGGTTAACAACACTACTGTAATTGAGGTTAAAATGCGTAAATATCAAATTATCTCTAATAAATGAAAAAGTAATAGTTAACATGTAATAAAAGACACGCTATGACAGTACTATCAGATCCAATATAGTCTGTTATTTAGTTTCTGTGTTGAATTGTGCCTTGTTTGTAAATTGTGGGTTTTATCATCAAAAAATGACACCCCTGTCAGATTTAGCATATCTTCCTTGAAATCGCTGCTTAGTCAAAGTCAATTCTCAAATAATAACCCTAACACACAATATTGCACATAATAATCCTTAATCCTTTCAGGGATGCTTTTTTTTGCCAGTGCACAAGATTTCTAGCATGACCGTCACTTAAACTAAATGTGGGACAATTCGAAGTATGTGTGGGAGAACATTAACAATAACAAAACATAACCTGAAACTGCAATTTAGCAAAAACACAAGTATTCTGCCTGTTAGATCGTATCTGTTCTTTGGCTCTTTCCAGAAAACACAGCATAATGTCTTTATTTCACATGTAATTTGCATTCAGAGAATAACCTGCTCCACATTTTAGACAGCCGTCTATCACATAGAAGAAACAAACTACACCATAACCGAATAAAGAGCTCACATAAAAAGCAAAAGAAGGCATGCTTATTTGACAGTTTATATAACTTAACATAGGGTTTTGTTTTTTACTTATTAGAGCTGAAAAATATTAAATATTCAATACTAAATCAAGCGAAAATAAATTGTAATTTTAAAATAAGTTAAATATAAATCTCAAGTTAAAGATAGGCGAGGCAGTGGTGCAGTAGGTAGTGCTGTCGCCTCACAGCAAGAAGGTCGCTGGGTCGCTGGTTCGAACATCGGCTCAGTTGGCGTTTCTGAGTGGAGTTTGCATGTTCTCCCTGCCTTCGCGTGGGCTTCCTCCGGGTGCTCCGATTTCCCCCACAGTCCAAAGACATGCGGTACAGGTGAATTGGGTAGGCTAAATTGTCCGTAGTGTATGAGTGTGTGTGTGAATGTGTGTGTGGATGTTTCCCAGAGATGGGTTGTAAAAACTTGCTGGATAAGTTGGCGGTTCATTCCGCTGTGGCGACCCCGAATTAACAAAGGGACTAAGCTGACAAGAAGATGAATGAATGAATGACCTTTTATGTGTCTAAAGATCAAAGATCAAGGAAATTTTCCATTAATCATTTCATGACCTCCTTAAAAATGACACAAGGTATTACTGACATGTTTTATGTACTAGAATAAAACTTGAAAATACCTTGAGTGTTTGTTTTTTTAGGCAACCCATTAACTTACCCCTTTAGCACCATAACTGCCCTTTAACCGTTTTCTATAGGTTATTATAAAAAAGGAAATTAGTAACATACAATGCAAGTTAAAGGGTTAAAAAAAACATTGACTTTGGTCAGTATGAAACCTGAAAATGCTAAATGCCTGATTTCAAATATCTGACCATTCAATAATTCAATATAGTAAATCTGAGTTCATTATAAAGCAAAAAAAAAAAAAAAAAAAAAAAAAAACTATTTCTAAAGCTTGTCATTTTTATCCAGCTTAGAATCTAACTTGGCATCTTGTTCATGCCTCAGTGCCTCACTTGAGTAACTATGAATGTGTGTATTTCAACAGGGTGTCAGAACATAATCTATCAAACCTAAACCCCCCACTAACCTGGACTAAACACACTGGACTAAACATCATCAGTGGTATGTGTGGACATAAAAGGTTACAAGAAACTTCTCACCTAGTACCAAGAAGGGCACGTCATGAAAGTTCTGGCCAACATCGTTCTGAACTTCACACCTGTATTGTCCAGAGTCGGTCGCCTCTAAAGGACGAGTAAACACTAGACTGCCATTATGCATGTTTACACCTGCAGGCATTAGTGCGTCCAGCCTAAAGGGTGACAAAAGACAGGATTATCAGTTTAGAGCCAGTTTTTCAGGAGAAAGCCACCCTAAACAAAGCTTGAATTCATCTCATACAGCAAGGCCCTAACCACATCTTGAACTCTGTATCTTTGTCTGTCTGATTGTGTGTGTGTGTGTGTGTGTGTGTGTGTGTGTGTGTGTGTGTGTGTGTGTGTGTGTGTGTGTGTGTGTGTGTGGCTTAAGAGGACACCAGTTTGTATAATTACTTTGGTATGAACTAGGTATTACAATTTTAGTAATAAAAAATGTTTTTTGAGGACATGTCTTGTGTCCTCATAATTCAAAAGTGTTTTCATGTTCAAAATTTGCTACAGGTTTCCTGTCAGGGTTGGGTTTAGGGTAAGGCCATTAATTACACCCCTGTCTGGAATACTTGATTCTGATTAGTCAGTCACAACAAGTATGTTATTCTGAGATAACAACTGCTGAATAACATAGGTTCTGGGATAACAACTGCTGAATAACAAATGTATAACATACATTTGGGTATTTCAAATCATTTTGACTACCAGTGAATATGTTTACATCTATTTATATTCTCTTCTGTCTTTTACTATGTTTAGTTTGGTGCCATTTTGTCACTGAATAATGGACAGATTAGTGAACGATTACAGCTTTGAACGATGTTTTGTGTCTACTACGAGTCTATTTGTGGAAAGGGTGGCAATATAAAAAGCTGGACAGAAAACATCCAAGTGTTTTTTTTTTTTTTTCAGAATAAAGACCTTAAGCCACATACAACAGCCTTCCGAGGTTGTCGCCATCGTGTGACTGAATAATACATATGTTAGTGTATGCTCCATTCAGCCATTTTTGCTTATGTTAGCTTTAAAGAATTAATAAACAATTCTAGCTCAGAACAAATGTTTTCTGTCCAATTATTTATGTTTTGAGGCAAGTAGCTGAGTAATAAGCAGCATAAAGTAAATCCAGATGCTTGTTTTTGCAGTATAACCGTACGTTCACACCGAAAGCGGCGAGAGCGTCCAAGGTCGCTCTGGCCGCCCTGGCGACAACGCTGTCTGCCTTCAGCTCCGGCGGCGAGAGCGTCAAAACTCGCTACATTGATCTCATATTTAAAGGAGCCGTTGCAGCATATCAGTTACATTCCTGCATAAGGCATGTTTTTAGCGTGAAAATGTTGCGCACTTTTTATCAAATTCATATAACAATCGAAGATCAAGTTGCGTGTGGTGTGGCTTTGCTCTATTTATCCAATATGTGTCCATATGTCTGAAATATCCTGAAGCAGCAGTACTGTTTTGTACTGTCACATCGCGTGAGATTCCCGCTTTTTAAAGATAAATTTATATAACATTAATGAACATCAGTAACTCGCCAGTAACTTATTTAATGTATGTTCCTGTAGGAAAACATTGTAAATAATTGGAAATCCGGCGACCGCAATAATCAAACCCTTGGGAACAACTGTGGTCGGAACCAAAGTTCACAGGTCTGTGTTCCCTGAACTGCTATCAAGCGGTGGACGTCTTCATTCTGATTGCTTGCCGCCGAAACGCGTCATAGCTCATTACCATAAAGTTGACTTCATTTCAACTCTCCTCGACGCTCACGCCGGCGAAGACGCGCCGCACTGCTCCTCGCCGCTTATCGTCGCCTATCGCCGCCGGCTCTCATTGAAAATGAATGACTTCCGGCTACTTTGACGCTCTCGCCGCTTTCGGTGTGAACGTACGGTAATGGTGCGTTCACACCAGAGGCGAATGAAGCATCCAGCGTGAGTGATTTACACATTAAATCAATGCTAAGATGCAAATAGATATCCTGCGTTGTAAGATGAGCATTTTGCACGTTTGACACGTTTAAAGCCACCTTTCAACTGCCCAGGACATTTGGACAAGATTGTCAGAATACACCCTTTTGTGACAGTCGCACAGAATTTTTAATTTTGTCGTGCACCATGGAAGAGAAACTGTTCTCACAGTGTCCGAAATACAGCAGTGCAAAAGCAAGAGCCTTTATTCTCTGTGCGTTTACCATGGTTGAATGAATGAATACTAGAAAATCATAGACCACAAAAACTTTGAGAGAATGTGGAGACAATATAAAAATATATATTTTGTTATTACTCATTTACGAATAAAATTTTTTTTTAATAAAGACTTTTTTCTGATTCAGAAATAACGAGAAAAACTATCTGTCACTTGTTGTTTGTCGTGTGCAGTGGAAAGGCAGCTTAATGCCAAAGTCGCTTGATTTGGAAAATCTGACCTTCAGTGGACATTCACGCGGATGTTAACCAATCATGAACTTGCTCTTGCTCATGAACTTGCAGGATTATGACAAAGTGCCTGTTGTTGGTGTCCCAAGGAGAAATTTTCTTAGTGACAGGACAATAGCTCATCAAACTGAGCTTGGCTCAGTTAGAAGCAACTCTAAAAGCTTCCAGCATCCAGGTTCAGTTTCTAGAGGAGTTTATGAACTCAGAGAGCTGGGTGCACCTCTTAAATCAGGATCTAGTAGACTCAGACACAGCGCCGAACGAATCTACGCTGTTTTTCAGCCTTCCTAAAGCACATAAATCATTGGCTATTCTCTCAATAAAATCCATGTTAGTCATTTAGCAGGGAAGCTGCTACGGGCAAACAGAAGAATCTGCATCTATTGTGAAGTGAATTTGATGCGCGACTGAAACAAATGAACTCAAAATGTTCACGCAACTATTTACACGCGAATAGCATGATTTATTTGCGCGTGCTGCGTCTGGTGTGAACACAGCAAAGCACTTCACATCAAGCTGCAGAAAAGCCTGTTTATCTTTATTTTGCCATAACAACCACCTGGATATACACTATCTCTAATATATTAAGCTTTTTTTCAATAAGATACATTACACCTATAAAGAGTCCTCTTAAACTACCAACATGTTTGTGAATGTGTGTGTGTGCATTTTTGGTGGTTTACAAGAACAGAAATTTCTATAATGACATAGGTGTGACATAGGTATTACAACACTGATGTGTTTTATGAGGACTTGTCCTTGTAGTTCAAAATGCTTAAAAATCATACTGAACACAGTCTTTTGACATTCACAATTATCCAAAGGTTTCTTGTGAGGGTTAGGTTTATGGGTAGGACCATATAATAAGCATGTTTTTACAGAATAAAATACATTATGCCTATATTGAGAGTCCTTGTAAACCACCAGTACTAACACATGTGTGTGTCTATCTGTGTATCTAAAGTGATCATACCATTGAACTGACATGTCTAATAAAGATAGCAAATGTTAGTGTAAACAGACCTGGTCCAAAGGTAAAACAGGGCTGGTGGGTTTGCATTGGCTTTACAGTCCAGCTGGACGTCTTTTTGTCCAACGTACCACACATTCTTCCCGCCTATCACCATAACATCTGGAACAACTGTAAAATAATTCAAGTCATTGTTGCATGAAATTAAAAGCCTGAACATGAGCATCACCTTGCTATAAAATTATATAGTGCAGAGCAAAAGTAAAACCCATTTTCTTTCTTCCAGTGAACACAACAGAGGATATTTTGTAGGGTTTAATGCATAGTGTACTTCACAAATCCATGCGTTTTTTGGTTAATACTGTAAATCACAAAGCATAATAATTTTGATTACATTTTTTCATTTATCCAAGTAGAAATAAAAGCAATAAAACCAAAAAGCAACAATTTGTCACAGCTCTATATACATTTTTGATAGATTCATCCAAACCTACAACAAATGAGACAACACTAAAAACTTAAGCAAACATATAATGGATATGTAAAATGTAAGTATTCAACAAAATATTTCTCTCTAAAGATGTAATGTTTAATATTTCTCTCTAAAGATGTCTAAAATGTCAAGCTGTGGACATTGAATAACATTCTGAGGTCAATCTAATGTTGCAGGAGTTTACAAGCTGTTTTACTGATGTCTTTTTGGCTTAAACAATGCCTGGATTACAAGGGAAATGATACATTCCAGTATTTTTACTGTTGGACACCTACAGCATGATCTCCATTCATTTTTATTTCGAGCTATAACTAGTGTTCACAAGGAAATATATGTTGTTCATGTGCTGTTTGAACAGAGGCTACCACAGCAGTAAGGCATGCCACATTTCAGAGCATCAAAATGACACTCACTGTTCAATAAAGCTGTCAGAATAGAAAGCTGAGACTTTGTTTCATATATGTTTCATAAAGTAATTGTGTTAACTGGATGGCAAGCCTACTACAAAAAGTGTTCAGTGGAGGTCGCACATAAAAAGAAAATATTAAAGTGCATCAAATTTCACGTAATTATCCATTTTTCTACACCACTTTGTACTGTTGGGTTTGTATAGCCAAAGCTTTGGCCACTCATGCCAATGCCAAATGTCACTTTCAATGGTGCCAGCAGCAAAAATCTTGGCCTTTGGACAATGTGAAACAAAATGTATTGTTCTCAGATGAGTCCACCTTCACTGTCTTTCCCACATCTGGTGTGGAGAAGCCCCAAAGAAGCATACCACCCAGACATGTTAAGCTTGGTTTATACTTCTGCATGGAGTGATCAGCGTGACCAAGGGCTGTGCATTTATACTATATATATATATATATATATATATATATATATATATATATATATATATATATATATGTTCATGTTAGTTAATGTTAATTCATGGTGCATTAACTAATGTTAACAAGCATGGACTTGGATGTTAATAATGCATCAGTAAATGTTAAATTATGATTAATAAATGCTGTACATGTGTTGTTCATGATTAGTTCATGTTAGTAAATGCATTAACTAATGAACCTTATTATAAAGTGTTACCCACTTGTATATATATATACAAACACTCTCTCCAATGGGTTAGCACAGCTCTCAGTCCCGCCCACACATTTATCAGCACTACCAAGGTGCACATCAGGGACGGCCACGGCGAGGGCTATGTGTCACTCCTGGAAGGTACACTGGTACTATTTGTTAGTTTGGTACTAATTTGCCAACTGTTAAACTTTGATTTGGAAATGGTTTGAATTTATGGTTACTAGAAGAAACGTTTGTGTTTCATTTGGGAGAACACTAAACATAGAGAAGGGCGATATGGCAAAAAAATGATCACAATATTTTTTTCATATGAGTCGATATCGATATTTATCACGATAAATGTAAAATCTTTATATCTATCAGTTATATAAGATTTTCAGCATGCCAATGGCTTTGTGCAGCTGATTTAACAAATTTAGTGAAATGTTTTAGCTGTCTGACAATATAAATAATAAAATATTAAACAAAAGAACAATCTTAATTCAGCATTTACTTGTTCAAGTTTTCAACAACCAAAGACATTACCAACAAGTTATTGGATATTATTGTTCAACATCAGAAAAAAAAAAAAAAAAACGATTTGGAACAACGTGAGTTTCACAGAATTTTCGGTTTTGGATGAACTCTCCTTTTAATGGTGAGTATGGTGAATTTAGGGTGAAATATACTTTAATGTATTTTATTTAGGGATGCTAATGATTACTTGATCTATTGATTGTCGATAACGCTTTAATTGATAGACCTTATCGATGACTCATTAAGCATGGAGATGTAAAGGTTTAGTTATGCTTTGCGCTGAGACGCATCCACGCATTACATAATCAAGTGTGTGCAGTTTACCTTACTTTTGCTGTCACATCACATATTGCGGGTCGCATAACACCTTGTTATGTGCATATCTCCGATATATCCGCGCGTGTTTTGACCAAGTTTGTCTGACAGACTAGCACGTATAGGTCTATGCAGGCTCTCAATTTACAAATCGCGCATCACAACGAAAACATGCGGGGAGCCAGACGGTGAGCCTCTTCATTTACACAGCGAGCTTCTGAGCTCCATCCAAGTTTATTATTCCGAGGTAACCCAAGAAATCTATCAGTGCTGCGAAAAGACCACGTCCAGTTCATGCTGCTCAGACCGCGCTTAGTTAATGATTTAAAATAAAACCGTGAAAATAGTTTGATGGATTGTTTTGGCACTAAAGCTTATAGCGGGCTTGTGTTAAAGTGCTTCACCTCAGATGTTATTCGTTCCTTTTGTTTATGCTGTAGATAACTGACCAACAAAATATACTTCAAAATTAAGTTACACATTATACAAAACGAAATTTGTTACAAAAAGATACATTTTCAAGGAAATATGTTTATATTTATTTAGTTCGTGTCAGCCTTAAACAACTGCGGGTGGATGATGTTTCGCTCAGTGGAAAAAAAGCTGTTGCTGTTGTAAACGTCTGTCATATATTTGCTGCATTTTTAATATGTCATTATTTTAAGGATTATGTCTTGAGCATCTGATTTCTCCTCTGTGATTATGTGCTTTAAATATATAAAGGCTGGTTCTTTTACCGTCGATGAGATACAATAGTGGTATTACAGATTTCAAAACAAATATTTTAATATTAAAAAGGAAACAAGCTTAACATCAAAAGATCTTATTATTGTCTTAACAAATACCGTTAAATGATGCAGGCTGTAGTTTACTGCAAGCATCAAGTGTTCATTGAGATGTGATTGAGATTGTGTTCTGTCATATCTTTCGTCTGTCTTTTCGGGTTTTTTTTTCTTGTATAAGGCGCGGCTTTCGAAAATGATGACATGAGACTCTGCTGGGTAGCTGCGCTGGTTTGCCAACACTTGTTTATGTCTGTAATTTCTTAGCATCTTTATAAGGGTGGTCTTGTTTTACATGGTAAAACAGGTTCTTGGTGTTGCCTGCTTTTGATGACACAAGTCTTTGTCACAATGTCTGTGACTGACCTTTTTTACCTTATTTCTTTCTTACTTCTTTCAGTGCAACTAACACTGTATGGCTGTAAACTTGTATGGCATGCATCAGTCGGAAGGGCAGGCTGTAAAATGCTTGCGTAATGTTACGCATAGTGTGTAAATATTATCGAGCAATTATCGAACTGTCATTATCGTTTTATCGAAAAATTTTATATCGTGATAATTATCAATATCGAATTATCGCCCAGCCCTAACTAAACATAGTTTTGTATTAAGTGCATTGAGTTTAAAGTGTTGTGTAAATGACTTAAAAGTAATATATTACAATCTTAAGCCTATCTTACATTTAAAAAACACATACATTCACATTATTTTCCTTGAAAAGTAACTAAGTAACCTTTACGTTTTTAAAAAAGATACTCACGATTGTAATATGTTACTTATAAAAGTAACTTTACCCAACACTGTGTCAGTGTGCATTTCAAAATGCAACTTTGGATTTAACAACTGCGTCATAATAATCAAAAAGTAAGGTCACATAACTGATGTTATCAACCCAGCCCCAATTCTCTACTTTCTCCATTCAGTGGCTTTTCAATGTAGATTAATCAAGATTGGAGCTAACAAACTAAAGGTGCAGTATGTAAGTTTTAATGGTCGAACAAGGTGATGCATTCCTGGATCAAAACACATGCAAGTGCAGGTTGCCAAATTGAAGACCAACAGGAGTGTGTGTGCGCCTGTCTATCAAGCCTAATGCACATTTTCAAGCAGAATATCTGACTTCAGCATTGTCTTTCAGATAAACAAGAATGATTACTTAGCATGTTTCTTAAATATCTGCAAATATCCAAACAAAGAACAAAGATCCAAACAAAGAACTATATATATATATATATATATATATATATATATATATATATATATATATATATATATATATATATATATATATATATATATATATATGTAATATCTTTTTATGGGTGTGTTTACTGTATGTTGTAAAATGTTTAACTTTCTTGGAAAACTATCAGTTTAATGTCAATCTCTTTTTCTGAGCAATTAAAAGTGAAATCAATTAAATGAGACATTCAATCTGAGCATGACACCATTCTCACACTCTAAAGAGAGTGTGAGAATGAGATCTGATTGGCTAATTCAATTACACACAAACCTCAGGATACTGAAGCTTATGGGGCTGAGAAAATAAACGGCTGTGTGAAATGGAGAGCAGACTCAGGACTGAAACGGAGAGCCTTGAGATTTAACCCCAGCAGTTGATATGCAAACAACAACGCGATCAAACTAGTATCAGCATGGAGAATGTTCTGCTCTCTTACTCAACAATGCAAATCACAACTGCCCATTATTGAGGGTTACATTAAAGTGACAAAAAAGTACTCCTCCTCCAATTGTTTTGCTGTAAAACCTTTTTACTTAGTAAAACTTACAAACTCAACTTCACCAGCTTGAGTTGACTCACCTTGAAAATGTGAGTCAACTCAACTAAGAGAGATTCTTTGTTTCATTTTAAGATGTTGAGTTTTAGTAAAATATATTGTGAAACTCAACATCTTAAGTTGAAACAATGAATCTCTAAGTTGAGTTGACATTTTCATAGCAGCTGGTAAACTTGAGTTTGTAAGTTTAACCATTGTGAAACATTTTACAGTGTAAAACCTGTTTGAGATTCTTTCTAGCTTTAAAAAACACAAAAGAAGATGTTTTGAAGAAAGCTGGATCCCAGTAACCACTGAGATCCATAGTATTTTTCAACATTTCATTTATTTATTTTTTTACAACATTTTAATGTAATATTAATCAAAATATTTATTCTGCCCAAAGAAGAAAAAAAAAATGTAATCAAAAGTAAAATATTTTTAAATTAAATATTTTTTTATTTTATTTTTAAAAACTATAAATGGTAACACTTTATTTTGATGGTCCATTTGAGTATTAGTAGACTGCTCAATATTAATTAATTAATTTGTTTGGTTCAACTACAATAATGATTTTAGGAAAAATGCTATTTCTATTGAGGTAAACTGCTGGTGCTTTTAGTATGGCTATCAATGTAATGCAAAAGGTCATCAAATTTACATTATAAATACATAAAATATAAACATAAATACACTGAATATAAATAAAAAATATTTCATAAATAGTCGCATAACATGAAAGGTGCTAGTAAAAATACTTTGAGAAAAAAGAATGGCTTTCATTTTTCCAATGGGGTTGATTTATTTTCCTTTAAGGCAAATTGAATACATTCATTCACCCATTCATTAATTTTCCTTGTCGCCACAGCGGAATAAAGCGCCAACTATTCCAGCATTTGTTTTATGCAGTGGATGCCCTTCAGCAGCAATCCAGTACTGAAAAACACCCATACATTATAGCATTGTCACACACACACACTTATACACTATGGCCAATTTAGCTCATCAAATTTACCTATACTGCATGTCTTTGTACTGTGGGGGAAACCAGAGCACCTTAAGGATACCAACAATTTGTTTCCCAATTGAATAAAACAGGTTAATAAAAGCTGAAACCAGAATTTTTCACTTAATCCAATACAAAAATCTAATTTGAAAGAATGAATGAAACAGTAGTTTAGCTTTTTTTAAGTGTAAACTTTTCTTTTTAAATATACCTTTAAGAAAATATGTCACAAATTTGATGTAACATTATTTTAAAACTTTCCTTCAAGTGAGTACATTTTGTTTTTAAGGCGTTTAGATATTTTCTTACTGGAACTCATGACAGATATACTGGTTATTGAAAAGTTTGCATGGACGGCTGCACGGGCTATGACAAAACCATTATTATTTAGTATTTTTACCCGCTCAAAATTACTTTTCTCAATTTTACACACTTAATCTTTGATTTATTGAGTACCAAAGCCTCCCTTTGTCGGCTTGAACTCTCCCATTTGTATTTCCGCTCCTGTTGCTGCCCTCGGTGTGCTCAATATTTCATAAAGAGACTTCGTTAAGCAGCACAGCTTTCAAACAGATGGCTCAAGATGTCAAGAAAAGCACATCACGTTAAAATTACTCCTAAATTGACATATTGTCGGTATCTATCTTTTTTCCTAGATCTCACGATGCTTTTTGAGAATTATGGGATGAAATTGTGAATCATCAGTGAAGTGTTTTAACAAACTGGGCTCAGTGAGGTGTCAATGTTGCAACCCAGGCTCAAAACGGATGTGTACCCAGGTCTATGTTTGGAACTGGAATCTGCTTGCAGTTTTTGTTTTGCAATCCACCAGAGGCTGCTGTGTACGCTTTTTGATGACATGAAATTTCTCTCGGACACCCTCTTCTCACATAAATCCAACAGAGGGCGCAATATATACTTCAGCCGACCAGTCCAGCTTGCTGTTGACTGACTCAGACTGACCAACTGGTTTTACCTGGTTTCTGGAAAAGTTCTTTGACAGACTCGAACCCTGCCGCCACTTTCAACTTCCCTCTGCGTTCGAAGTTCACTGATGTACATGGTAAGCCACTGGAAAACCACCAGAAAAGTCATCCACATGGAGGTAAGTAGTGGGCGGTAGCGTGAAAAGGAACAAAAGCTGTCGGCGACATCATATTGCCCCATAGCGTTAATTTTAAAGACGAAATGCAGCCAGACATACCTCTGGCGACATAATTCATACCTGCCAGAAATGTAGACAGGGGTACGTATCCACAATGAGCCTGTGTTGCACTATTCTCTTCACAGTTCATCCATCCATAATTAAAAGACAACTTTTTGTTACATTTAACAAATTTCTTTTAACAGACATTTTGAATATTACTGCACTGGAGGGAATATACAGTGCATCCGGAAAGTATTCATAGCACTACACTTTTTCCACATTTTTTTAAATGTTACAGCCTTATTCCAAAATGGATTAAATTCATTTTTCATTAAATTCATTCATTTCCTTCAAAATCTACACACAATACCCCATAAAGACAATGCAAAAATAAAAAATGTTGCCAATTGATTAAAAACAGAAAACCTGAAAAATCACATGGTATATATAAGTATAAGTATACATAAGTATACACAGCCTTTGCTGTGAAGCTTCAAATTGAGCTTAGGTACATTCAGTTTTCACTGATCATTCTTGAGATGTTTCAACAGCTTATTTTAAGCAGAGTTCACCTGTGATTGTTCACCTGAGTGTAAATTTAGTTGATTGGGCATGATTTGAACAGACATACACCTGTCTATACAGTATAAGGTCCCAGGGTTGACAGTGCATGTCAAAGCACCTCAGAGACAGGATTGTCTCAAGGCACAAGGCTGGGGAAAATTACAAAAACATTTCTGCTGCTCTGAAAGTTCCAATGAGCACAGTGACCTCCATCATTCATAAGTGGAAGATGTTTGGAACCACCAGGACTCTTTCTAGAGCCGGCCGGCCATCTAAACTGAGTGATCGGGGGAGAAGGGCAGGGTGATCAATAACCCAATGGTCACTCTAAACTCTAGCGTTCTTTTGTAGAGAGAGGAGAACCTTACAGAAGGACAATCATATGTGCAGCAATCCACCAATCCGGCCTGTATGGTAGAGTGGCCAGACGGAAGACACTCCCAGCCTGGAATTTGCCAAAAGGCATCTGAAGGACCCTCAGACCATAAGAAACAAAATTCTCTTGTCTGATGAGACTAAAATTGAACTTGGAGTGAATGCCTGGCGTTACGTTTGTAGAAAACCAGGTACCGCTCATCACCAGGCTAATTATTGTACACTGTTACACCTTACCGGGCGTTTTTACAGTAGAAAACTGGCAACACTGTTGCCAGTTACTCACTGTAAAAGTTTGGTTACAGTAAGTAACTGGCAACAGTGCTGCCATTTAATTACTGTAACTGAACCATTACAGTGAGTGGCTGGCAACAGTGTTGCCAGTTATTTACTGTAACCGAACCATTACAGTGAGTAGCTGGCAACAGTGTTGCCAGTTAATTACTGTAATAGAGCAGTAGTGGTAACTAACTGGAAACTGTGTACAGTTAATTACTGTGCTGTAGTGTTACAACTCACAGCATTATACTGCATACACATTAATAGTATGTCATAGTCTTACTAAATTTAATTAGTATTCTTACCTGTTATTAAAAATAGAAGGCATAAAAATTTAGACAAATGTATTTTATTGTTTTGGCAGCAAACAAATATACAACAGAAAATGTATAACAAAATTAAGAAATCAGCAGATATAAATATTGTCTTACATATTAAAGGTCTGCACAGTAAGGCTGCGGTCACACTAACGTTTGAGCATGCAAAATTCTGTCATACGGCACTGCGAAAAGAAGTGGGATTAAACAAAATAATTAGAGATTAAAAAAGCAAGCGACTGGTCCATAGTTTAAATTTTTGTTCAGACAGGTCATGTTTTGATCTTTGATTCATCTCAAGCAATCACATGATGTGATTTCGCAGGTCAGAGATCTCCAAGTTTGAACTTTCCAATGCTGCGAACAGTGAAATTTTTCGCATGAGCTAGCATTACAGGTCTGCAGCATTCACATGCGTATGAATGGAAGTCTAGAGGGAGAAAAGTGCAGTGTGACTGGGACTTTAAGCTGTAACTCTAATTGAACACACCTGATCAAACTAATTAAGGCTTGTTAGAAATCTACAGGTAATGTTGAAGCAGGGTGTGAACTAAACTCTGCTGAGCTGCAGTTCTCCAGGAACTTGGAGTTTGACCCCCATGGTATATAGCATATTTTTAAAGCAACTGCCAACATTTATCACAATCACATATCAAATAAAAAAATGCACGCACACACACACACACACACACACACACACACACACACACACACACACACACACACACACACACACACACACACACACACACACACACACACACACACACACACACACACACACAAACAGAAAGTGCTGCAGTAAAATGTGTTTCTCCTCAATGCTGACCATGCAAAAAAAAAAAAAGCAAAAAACACAAAATATTTATTTTATTTTTTATTTTTATATTTTTTTAAGTTTCAAATTATTAAAAAATAAGCATATGAAAAGAACACACACATACTCTCTCTCTCTCTCTCTCTCTCTCTCTCTCTCTCTCTCTCTCTATATATATATATATATATATATATATATATATATATATATATATATATATATATATATATATATATATATATATATATATATGTAGAAACATGTTTGTCAAACACAGGCAGATACTGTCAATTCTCACTAAAAAGTGTAAAATAATTATAAAAAACAAAAACAAAGTCGGCAACACCGAAAATCCAAAGGATCCAATCTTTTATTGTTATAATTATTATCTACTTTAAAATCTCATGACCACAAACTTTTCTATTGTTTCTAATATAAATTCATAGGAGAAAACACAGCTCTGAAAAGTACTTAGCAACAAACTCACAACCTGGGACCTGATAGTGGAGCTTTTGTGTGTGGATAGTTATTTGTATCATATTTTTTGTGATTCCCTGTGATGATTTCTGTACACATGTTACCTTACTGAGGTGATGGAATTTATTGGTTTTTATGTGCATAAACTTTTAGCATCTGTACATTATTGCAATATGCAATATCCAATAAATAAATATACTCAAAAGCGAGGAGAGGCTAACTAGCTAACAATGTAGCTTTCAAGTACACAGTTCACAGTTCACAGATAACAACAATATAACTTAAAACATAGCCTTATTTTAGAAACCCTCAAAAACATTTTAACACATTTTACTTACTTATTGTAGATTCTTATTTAAAGCCTAAAACATCAGACTCTACATCTGAATTGATAGACAGAGAATAGAGCACACTCAGCAGTAAACAAATCAAACACCTGACTCCCTTAAAGAGCCAGCATTTTCTGAAAACTTTTTCTAATACCTTTGTGTTTAGAATAAGACAGCCTGTGGGAGTGTGGTGAGGCCTAAATCATTGTCTTCTGCCTTTAAAATGCACGTCTCTGCATCAGAGTAAATGGGACAGTAATGGTTGAACAGTAATTTGCCATTTATTGTCACAGTACATAAAGTAAATTACTGTAATTTATCCTTTGCATTACAAAATGTTATACAAACTCTACTCCTTTTACAGTAAAATACTGTTTCCTTTCATTACAGCAAAACACTGACTATTTTGCAGTTCTTTACTGCATAATCTACAGGGTAAGAGTGCAGTTAAGCTTTAACCCTAATTAAGCACACCTGATCAAACTAAATCTAAAGGTAGTGTGTTGAAGCAGGGCTGGAACATAATTTTGCTGGGCTGCGGCCCTCTAGTAGTTTGACACCCCTGGAGCATAGCATATTTTCAAAGCAACTGCCTATATTTATCACAATTATGCACATATTGTTTAATAAAAACAATTAAAATATGCAAACTTCATCCATAGAAAAAAAATGATAATAAATAATCTAATCCTCATGTCGTTCCAAATCTGTAGTAATAATAAAAAAACACAAAAATGACATGATTTATACATTTATTTAGAAAAGCCTTTATACTATACTGTTAATGCCACTTTTACTTACTTTAATTGAAGTTTTCCAAACAAATTCATTGAGTCTCTGCAAACATGTATGTACGTGCTGTTTAAGATTTTTTTTTTAAATAACACATTTTTACTAGTCATTTAGCAAAATACTAATATTCAGTTGAAAGTGCAATTTAAAAGCTGAACTATAGGTTAAATTAGGCAAATTAGACTAATTATAGAAACGTAAACAAAGTTATAAGAATTATTATGACAATTTCTTTGCTCTGTGTGAATATTTTTGCCTTTAAATGCATTTCATCCATATCTTATGCTAAGCTTTTAATAATCTCTGTGGCATTGGTTGACTCCTGATACTCAATGTTAAAATATAAAAGAAACCAAAGAAAACACATGGCTGCAGTAAAATTCAGCTTAATATCAATGCAATGTCCCACTCTCCCCTCAATACTGACCATTCACATATCAAAACTGAACAGTAAATATATAGAAATATATAAAATTATATAATAAATATAAATAGCAACATAAAGCATCAGAGTAGATGGGGCAGTAATGGTTGATCAGTAATTTACCATTTATTATGACAGTAAATATCTGTAATGGGTAGATAGAGTAAACTACTGTGATTTATTCTTTGCACTAAAGAATTTCATACAAATCCTGCTCCTTTTACAGTAAAATACTGTTTCCTTTCATTACAGCTAAACACTGGCTATTTTACAGTTATTTACTGCATAATCTACAGTAAGGGTTAACAGTGTAGTGTAGTGTACACTGAAGCATAGTGGTGGCAACATCATGCTGTGGGGATGTTTTTAAGGAGCAGGAACTTGAAGACTAGTCAGGATAGAGGGAAAGAGGAATGCAGCAATGTACAGACATCTTGAATGAAAACCTGCTTCAGAGTGCTCTTGACCTCAGACTGGGGCGAAAATATCAATGAAGTGGCTTCACAACAACTCGAATGTCCTTGAGTGGCCCAGCCACAGCCCAGACCTAAATCCTATTGAACATCTCTGTAGAGATTTGAAAATGGCTGTACACCGTCGCTTCTTATCCAATCTGATGAGCCTGAGAGGTACTGCAAAGAGGAATGGGCAAAAATTCCCAAAGACAGGTGTGCCAAGCTTGTGGCATCATATTCAAAAAGACTTTAGGCTGTAGTTGCTGCCAAAAGTGCATCAACAAAGTATTGAGCAAAGGCTGTGAATACTTATATACATCAGATTTTCCAGGATTTTTATTTGTAATATATTTGCAACAATTTCAAAAAAATAATTTTTCACATTGTCATTATGGGGTATTGCGAGTAGAATTTTGTCCTGCGGCCTCGTGCCAACGCACGCCTCCCACCAGTGCTGATATATGGCCATATCACACTGTTACTTATGTGATATAGCTCATATATTTACTTAGAGCAATTCAAGTCATCTGGTGAAATGTATTTTAAAAATGTATTAAATTTTTGTATTTTATTTTATTTTAATATGACTTTATTGTAAAATAAAACACAAAATACCTTATATTTATGTGTTTCAAAATAAACTACAAAATACAGCAACCACAAATGTATCAAAATAAAATATAGTATTTTGTATTTTGAAAATACTGCAAAATACTTTTACGAGAGAGCATGACATTTCTTCACAAACCTTCCATCAACAGGCTTATTTGATCAATCCTTTCACCATTAAACTTAGTGAAGTAAACAATGATTGACAGCAACAGCGTTTCCCAGAGCAAGTTTAAGTAAGCTTCTCTGCCACCTCATTCGCATCTGCTGTACTTGAATAGATATTCATAAAACTTAGTTTTTCTTTGACTTTAATATAAATTTCCCTGTCTTGATAAAAAGTCCTGTCTTGAAGAAGATCTCCAAATGAACTGTAAAAAAAAAATCACTGTAAAAACCATCTAATGCAATTAATGAGTTGGAACATAGTACTGTATCATTTTATTGTGTTTTTGATCCATTGGTGGTCAGTAAAATTGATATCATCTCTTAACAGTCTTATGTATATTTTAAAAGGGAGATATATGATGAGGTTATTTTTAAATTTCATTGATTTTTTTGGCTTAGTCCCTTATTTATAAGGGGGCTCCACATCAGAATTAGCTATCAGAATTAAGTAATCCCTGCATATCACAATATACAGTTGAAGTCAGAATTGTTAGCCCTCCTGTTTATTTTTTCCACAATTTCTGTTTAACAGAAATAATAATTTTTTTTTACACATTTCTAAGCATAATAGTTTTAATAACACATTTCTAATGACTGATTTCATTGCATTATATTTTACTAATAAGACTTTCTCCAGAAGAAAAAATATTAGAGGAAATACAGCGAAAAATTCCTTGCTCTGTTAAATATCATATTGGGAATGTTTAAAAAAGAAAAAAGAAGCAGGGCTAATAATTTTGTCTTCAACTGTACAGTATACAGCAAATATATATAAATGATATGTATATATCAGACATGGTGCAGGCCTAGTTAATACTGATGAATGCACACTCACAAAACACATTGAGCCGGTAGGGTATTCGGAAATCTCTGGAAAGGGCCGGGTGACGAACAACACAGCTGAGGGAGCGGCCATGCGAGGCTCGTGTAGGGGCCAAGACGTAGTGCACTAGAGTAGTTGTGGTCCCCTCTGGCTCTGACTGTGTGACGACTGCTGTTTGACCCGGCAGATCTGATTCCCAAAACACCTCGGCCGCGGGACGGCCCCGTTCAGCTGTACATGTCGCCACCAGAGTTTCACCATCATCCGCCGTCAGAGACAAGGAGCCCGGAGACACATAGACCTTTGGCTCCACTAAAGAGAGAGAAAGAAAAAAAAGAGAAAGAAACAAAATTGATAACAGTTTAGTTTAGGTATCAGTTCTCATTATTATTATTATTCAGTGGCTTATTACTTGCCTATTTTTAGGATAATGGCTGTTTATTAGTACTTTTAAAGCACAAATTCTGCATGAATTTATTCTACATCTCTAATCCTATTCAATATCTAAACTCAACTGCTACATTATAAAATCTATTTTACTAAGCAGAAAATAAGGAGTTTATTAAGGCAAACGTTACAGTTAATAGTTTATTAATTGCAAGAAATGTAATTTAAAATATGTGACCTTAAATTGAATAGGATCCTTTAATAAGATGCTTTTTAGATTTGCTTTTTGTTTAATTATTTATTGTGGCTTGAATTAGTGAAGGAATTTGTGAATTAAAAAAAACTTTTGGTAGTTTTTCTGGGTTTAAGATTTATATAGATAAATTTTGTTATAATGTAAACTATTGATGACATTTTTTTTCAGAGTAAACATTTTCATTTCGACACTTAGTGTTATACATAAAATAAAATAAAATATAAAAAGTAAATAAATAATAAAATAAAATAAAATAAAAATAAACTAAAATAAAATCATTTATTTTCTTTTCATCTTAGTCCCTTTATTAATCAGGGATCGCCACAGCGGAGGAAACCCATGCAAATCAATCAAGCCTTTATTTGTCACTACACTTTCGTATAGCGAAATTGCAGCGAGTGCAGGGAGAGCAAGCAAACTTCACACAAAAATTCCAAAATTCAAACTTCCCAATTCCAAATTCCAAAGTTTCAGAACAGTTATATCTTTGCTTTTCAATCACAACAAAACATTTGTTATTGCTATAAATGGCAATATTTTTATTTCAAAATTTGAAAGAAATGTTATCTAAGAATAGCTAATTATTACATTTTACTCAAAACCAAACCTATTAAATACAGCTAAAATGCATTTAAATATTTGGGTAGGATAACATTTTCCTAAAAATATCACAATTTAAAAATGAATCACAAGTATAAAAATACATTAATAAAAACAGATTTGTTTAATAGTAATAACAGTTCACTATTTGAAGAGTATTTTTTAATTAAATAAAAATATTTCTAAAAAATATATATATAAATGAATTAATTTAAAATGCGAGAGTTACATAAAAAAAATAAAAAATCTAATGAAATCAGCGTTTTACTATAATATACAATGCGAAACAAGGTTCAATATGTTCTATAGTTAAAATTAGGCCTACAAAATGTTTCAGCATCGATATTGCAATTTGGTCATCTGCAATAGTCACATCGCAGCATGCACAATGTTGAGTTTGGATTATAGTTAACCTACAGCACATTCAGAACACATGAGATTTGTGGAGTCACTGCAGAGTTCAAGCGCAGTGTGAAAGTTTATCATTTAGATTAAGACAAAAATAAATCACATTTTAAAATGTATTAAAATAAAAAACAGCTGTTTAATCGGAATAAAGAGTCGCTGTCTGTAGTGTATTTTTGATTAAATAAAAAATATATTATGCATTTTAAAAAAAAAAGCAACCCCCAAACTCTTGCATGATAAAATAAATAATGAGTAATTCACTTGTATTGACAATTACCACAATCCTTGACAACAAGATTATACAAAATGTGCCCCCCGAAAAATAAATGAATTTGGAAGAGTCTGGAAGAACTCTATGAAATGAGTTATTGATATTGAACCTACAGGATGATATGCAACAAGATGAATAAATAAGCAATGTAAAGAGTGGAAGCTGTACTGTACTCTCAGAATTGATTGATCACCGCGACCCAACAAATTTCCATTAAAAATGGATGATGTCAAATTGCTGAGTGCTGAGGCAGGAATACAACAACCTTCCTGAGTGCGTCTGAGTGACCGTCTACACAGAAAAGTGCCATATTAGTGTCTTAATATCATAGAGAGTCCATACAAATGAAGAGAACAAGAGGAAAGTCACAGCTCCATTACAGATAAATTAATTATTCTGAGATGTTTTGCTGTTGTTGTTTATTCAGCCGACCTAGGCACAAACCACTGACTAGATTTCAGCTGTTGCTTTTGTTTGTGAAACAGCATCAACTCACACACATCAAGGGTTACATTCACAGTACAAGCAACACCGACATTTGCACAGATCAAAAAAAAAAAAAAAAAGTTTAGACCTGATTATCTCATTAAAGTTAAATTAACATAAAACATCTGTTGTCAAGACTTTTTATAATACATTTTCTTTACAGAACAGTTTACAGTATTTTTGTGAGTATATTTACTTGACGTTATCATGGTGGCCCACAATACTGGTCTTGTTGACATCCAGAATGCTGGACTCTCATGTGCTCGTCATATTCTAAAATAAATAACATACAGTTGAAGTCAGAATAATTAGCCCCCTTTTGATTTTTATTTTCTTTTTTAAATATTTGCCAAATTATTTTTAACAGAGCAATGAAATTTTCACAGTATGTCTAATAATATTTTTTGTTCTGGAGAAAGTCTTATTTGTTTTATTTCGGCTAGAATAAAAGCAGTTATACGTTTAAAAAAAAAAAACATTTTTGGGACAAAATTATTAGCCCCTTTGAGCTATTTTTTTATTCGATATTCTACAGAACAAACCATCGTTATAGAATGACTTGCCTAATTACCCTAACCTGCCTAGTTCACCTTATTAACCTAGTTAAGCCTTTTAATGTCACTTTAAGCTGTATAGAAGTGTCTTGAAAAATATCTAGTAAAATATTTTTTACTGTCATCATGGAAAAGATAAAATAAATCAGTTATTAGAAATAAGTTTTTAAAACTATTATGCTTAGAAATGTGCTGAAACTATCTTCCCAGAATAGAACAGAAATTGGGGAAAAAATTAAACGGGGCGAAAATAATTCTGACTTCAACTGTATGTTGTATATCAAGCGTCTGCTAAATGACTAAATGTAAATGTAAATGTAAATTTTAATATATAATATGATTTTAATGAGTGTCAGATACTACAACAATTAGAATGATTAGAAGATTTTGCTACTATACTTCGCTCTACTAGTACAACTCTGACTGTTAAAATTACTAGTACTACTTTGCTACTAGCACTACAATAACTTACTACAACTACTACTACCCAATCTTTTGCTATACTTGTAATACTACTACTACTACTACTAAAACAATTAAAATGACTTCCACTACTAATACTACTAATACTATTACTAGTATTATTACATCCTCTACCTCTGCTACAACTGTTACTTTAGCTTTTAACTCTACTACAACTACTAAAAACTTTTTTTCTTTGCAATTACTCTTTCTTCTAGGAATTCTACTACTACTACTACTATTTCTATAGCTTCTACCTCTTTTACTACTACTACTGTTACTAATGCTTCTACATCTTATACTACTACTGCAACTTCTATGTTTATAATTCTACTTCTACTATGACTTATACTACTACTACTAATAAGAAAGCTTCTTCTTCAACTACTACTACCACTGAACTGCTACTACTACTACTAGTAGTATTACTACATTCTACATTCAAGCTTCTACCTGTCTTTTTATTTTAACACCTATTTCTACAACTGCTACAATTTCCAATTCTACCACTACTATTACAACTATAGTACTAGTACTATTACGTCCACCACCACTACTACTACCATTAATAAAGCTTCTAACTTTACTAATATTACAACAACTTCCATCCCCACTATTTATACCATGACTTCTAATATCACTACTACTACTACTACTACTACTACTACTACAAGTATTAATACTACCACTACAACAACTACTACTACTACTACAGCTTCTTTTCTCTACAACTTAGGTTACATCAGAGATATAACAGCTTCTTATCTCTTAACTCATCTCTACAATTACTATTCCACTGTTATAACTACTACTACTACTTCTACTAGTAAGACTACAACTCTACCTCTACAAATATCTTCTACTATTACTACCACTAATACCACCACCGTCAGCATTGCTACTACAATTAACTTTACTAATTCTTCTACCTTTACTAGTCAAACTACTACTACATTCCTTCTACCTGTATAACTATTACAACTTCTTTATCTACAATTGCTACTTCTACTATGACTTGTACAACTATTATTGCTATACAACAACTTCTACTACCATTATTAATACTACAACTTCTACCTCTTCTGCTAATATTACCATCCAACTTCAGTACTACTCTGTCATTCTAATACTATTGTCAAAACTACTACATCTGCTGCTATTTATTCTACAACTTCTACTTCTGCTTGTACTACTGCTACTAATCCTACTAAAGCTTTTACCTCTCCTTCTACCACTGCAACTTCTATCTCTACAATTGCTAGTATTGTGAAAAAAGGAATCTAGTTTTTGTTACTTTTGTTTCTTTTACTTTTCATTAAACATTTGTATAGCTAAGTGATAAATTAACCAGAACTTCTCCTCAAAGTGTGACATGCTTAATATTACTAATTAGCAGTTTTGCAGAAGTAGATACAGCTGACTAGAATGATGCAGCACGTCAGAAAATATGTTTGGGGCTTCCTGTGCAGCAAAGAAGTAAAATGTGCCTAAAGTCATATCATAATGTTTACCATACATGAAAAATATGATGGGGTCGATTGAGGCCTCAAAGCAGGTGCATTTAACTGTTCAGTGGTGTGCGGAAAAAGAGAAAAAGAGGAAGTATGTTTGGGTGCAGCTGCTGGAGGACTGCAGAATGATTGACAAGTGACGAATTCCACCAAAACTCGCACCTTTCAATATCAGTTGTGTATAAATACTGGAGTCAGGGAAATGCAGAGTTTCCAAGAGTTTCCTCCCAAATGTAATTCTTGTATTGCATTGGTGTAACGTGACCCAGAGCTCTGTTTATCAAATTATTTATTTGTATATAATAAATTATTAATATTTAGCATTGAAACCCCCCTCTCCTGACCTTTTTAACATGCATGGAATTTTTAACACCCAGCTAAATATTCCAACACTAGTTTTATAATGACTTCTACTTCTACCACTACCACTACTACAAGTATTAATACTACTACTGCATTACTAAAGCTTCAACCTGTATTACTACTATAACTTCTGTCTCTAAAAATACTACTTCTATGACTTCTACAACTACTTCTATGACTTCTACAACTATCACTGCTACTAAAACTTATACTACAATTCTCTACAGGTATGACTTCTACTGACACTATTATTACCATACTATCACACTACTACTACTTCTGCTGCTATTATTTCTTTTTCTGCTATTATTATTTATTACTTTTACCTTTACTTCTACTGTTACTACTACTACTACTACAATTACTTCAACTACATTTTATTATTACTACCTGTGTTTAACACGGCTGTCTTTGTAGAAACCATGATACAGTACATCTTTACAGGGTTTTCAATGAACAGGAAAACATTATTAAAATAATAAAGTGGCCTTCAATCAATTTAATACATCCTGGCTGAATTAAAGTGTTAATTTCTTTGAATCTGTTAAAGTCAAAATTGATCATATCCTCAATGTGAAATCTGCAGATTATACTGCAATTTAATACAGAGATCTAAGATTGAAACCACATGTGGCCTTATGCAACCATAATCCGACCTATCAATGGTACTTTCATATGTCCTTTCCCCTCTTTCGTTTCTCCATGCCTCTCTCTAGAGAGTCGCAGCAGCTGCGCTCTGAAGAAACAGTTTTGCCATGTGCGCCAGGAACTCAAACTTAATCCTCCACGCGAGGCCGTCTGCTCCACACACCTGTTCGACTCCGTTTACACGCCCCGTCCTGTAAACCAGAAATTGAAATAACCCCACGGGACCTCTAATGCTAAAAATAGCCCTGCGGCACCTGAACGCAGGGGAACCACAGCGCATCACCGAGCGCTGACTTTCGAAAGCTAAGACCAGAGTCCCACTCTGCATTCATCCGAACCCTCCGTATGCCATCTGCATCCCGCTGCAGATCTGCTGACTCAGCGCTCGCTGGAGCTTCTTGGCAACTCATTCACACTCCAGCCTCCTGATAAGAGTGCAAAACGAGAGGCAGCTAATCTGCCGGCATGGGCATGTTGCGGGTGGGCGAATGCCCTGGAGAGGGTCATGGTATTGATTTAGCATCAGACTGGGCAGGATTTGGGTCTGGGTCACAGTCGCCCACACACACTTAGACCTAATACATTACTGCTTCATTCCTTAAATCGCTTTTGTCCTTAAAATGGAGTTAAAATGAAAGCAGAGTCATTTGCTGGTACAAACTATATAGCATACACTATAAAAGGAAATATCTGTTGTGTTATTCATGATATACTGGGTTGTTTTATGTTTATTTATGGTTGTGAATTGCATTACGGGACCTTAATCTCTACTCTGTCAAATTTTGATTTTGAAAATTCAACTGTGCAGTTCATCAAGTGACTTTTATTCACATTTTAGTAGTTTGAACTCATATATTGTATAGGAAAAAGAAGAATAGAAATAATCTGTAAACAGTACAAGTACTGGCAGTATATTAACATGTTTTTGTACTGTAATTACACCCAATAAAGGTAATATATCATATATAATATATCATTTTCAAACTATTAAAAATGTCATTAAAAGTCATTTTTTTAACATCAAATGTTGTTGGAGAAGAAATCAAGGTGTCATAATGCAATTCAAAAGCAAAAATAAATAAATAAATAAATAAATAAATAAATAAATAAATAAATAAATAAAAAAAAACTCAAGAATCACAAAATATGTGAACCAGTGTAACTTTGTTTTATGATCACCTGCAATCTAGCTCTTACAGATCGCTGGAGAACTTCCTGTCATTCACCCAAACTATACATCTGCCATTGTACTGAACAACATATCCTATCATGCACTGCACTCACACACCAGTTCCAGATCACCCCTTGATTACACACACATGGCAGAAACTTGCGAAGGCTGATTACTTGTACTATATATATATATATATATATATATATATATATATATATATATACACCACACACACACACACACACACACACACACACACACACACACGCACATGCACACACATACAAACAAGTCCTGGCTGAGTTTTCCCCACTTGTTTTTTAAATATCTTCGTCCACATGAAAACGCAAAGCAAACTGTGATGCATGTTTTGAGCATGCCGAACACCCAGATGGTGATAATAACTCTTTTTTTTAATGAGTTTACATCAAACAGGGAATTAAGTATATTTTGCAAGTATATTGCATTCTAGTCTATGCAAAAATGAGTACATAAGTGTATTGTCGTCCTGCGGCTGAACAATTCAGAATACGTAATTCATTTGCCGCGAATGTGCAGAATTTGCCTCATTCACGTCTTCCGTGTTTCGAGTGAACCCAGCTGTGTTGGCCAATCATAGAGGAGAAAACAGCATGCATGCTTACATCATGAGACTAAAACTCTGGTTTCAGCATCAACACGATCCCACTGAACCAAGTTTTGGAAAATCTTCACCCTGGCCAGAATTTTCAGAAAGTTGCAGTTTCAGTCACCTGACACTGCATTTTCATGTGGACAAACAGCCAAAGCATGTGGAAAAAAGTGCGGTTTTGAATATACCCCTGTTCATGTGGACAGGGCTTGTCATCTGTTGTTATTTTTTCAAAGCACTTTCCCTGTTGTTCCTAGCCCTGTTTTTGAACCTGGTTTGTTTGTTTTGCTGTTTATGTTATTTTTGCTTCCTGCCTTGACCTTTCGCCTGTTACAACTCTTTTGGAGTATCTGCATGCTACAGTCTGTCCCTGTTTGAACCTTGCCTTCCTGACTATTCTAAATAAAGCTATTTGGATCTGACCCTTGTTGTCACCACTCCAATCATTACACTTAGTAATAATTAATGTATTAGTGTTGAAAACTGTTAACAATGGTTAATACTTTTGTGTTAAAATTTTTTTGATCATAAGAGTAGCAGTTATTTAAAGTAACCTCACAAAAAAGTTTTTTACTGTTACAGTTTAAAGAGGCAAAATGTTCATATTTTAATGCCGTCATGTGAACAGCTCATACTAAAACCTAAAAATTAGAGAGTCTGTAAAATGAATTACATGTTCGGGATAAGTCTGGGGAAATAAGCATTGTCATATTGCTATGATCATTTGTTAGGTTTAAATATAAAAAGGACTGATGTCAGTAATCATTTACAAATGCATTATTTCAAAATAAATAAAATTTTTTTGGTATCACTTTATTTTGATGGTCCGTTTGACGAATTTAAGTTATAATTCATCTATATGCCAACTAATTCTCATTAGATTATAAGCCTGTAAGGGTTAGGGTTTTTTTATAGTCTATTAAATGTCTGTTGAAGAAGCAGTTTCAACAGATATTAAGCAGACAGTCTACTAATACTCAAATAGACCATCAAAATAAAGTGTTACCAAATTGTAGTGCTTTTGATTGCATGCTCAAAGTGAAAATGAGAAATGTAAGAAACAGCTACAGCACAACTTTTATATATAAATTTAGTCTGCGTAACAATACCCCACCCAACTGCTGATCAATATTTTGATAATCATTCACTTAATGACGATTACCACTGGTCAAACCACAGCATAATATTGAACAAATAGAAAGCACTGGACCAGCTGGCCAATTAGAGCACTCTGGGCTTTTCAGAAAGGGAAATCAATCAGAGCATTTCATACAGACTGAGAACAGAGGTACTGCAAAAACGAAAGATATATATTTTTAACGTTATTATTATTAATCTAGGACGACACAGTTGCTCAGAGGTTAGCACTGTCACCTCACAGCAAGAATGTCATTGATTCAAGTCTTGGCTGGGTCAGCTGACATTTCTTTGTGGTGTTTGCATGTTCTCCCTGTGTTCAAGTGGGTTTCCTTCGGGTGCTCCGGTTTCCAAAGTCCAAAGACATGTGGTATAGGTGGATTGGGTAAACTAAATTGTCTGTAGTATATGAGTGTAATTGAGTGTGTATGGATATTTCCCAACTGGAAGGGCATCCGCTGCATAAAACATATGCTGGATAATTTGGTGGATCATTCCGCTGAGGCAACTCCATATTAATAAAGGGACTAAGCCGGAAAGAAAATGAATAAATGAATTAATTAATAACCTATTCAAGTTCACCACAAAAAACTAAATGGTGACCTTCTAAAATAACATTAAATACCCTCTTTAAAGGGAATATTACTTATCTGCATAGTTTGAATAAATACTATGGAAATTATTGGCGGAAATGATTAGTTTCCAACATTCTTTAAAATATCTCTTTTTCACAAAACACTGGTTGTTTAGCCCAACATTGGGCCAAAAAAGGTTAAATCCAATCATTAGGTTAAAAAAGTATAATTTTCATCTAATTTAATTGCATTTTAAAGCGTTTCAATCTAATTGAAACTGCCAAACACATTTCACATCATATTTTCTGTCATTTAAAACACAGATCTGCTCTGAGTCTTGAGTTTGCTCTGCTCTGAGTTTGGCTGTCGCCAAAACCGCTGTTCCTCAAACAATTTCTGTATTCATAATAGACTTCAAGTGAGAGCAAAGTAATTACATTTAAAAAGGAAGAGAATGAACTGTGTGTACAAATTATACCGCCTAGCTTGCATGCCGCATCTGATGTATTTTATTGTAAAAATTCACACGGCCATAGAAAATTTCTGCAATGATTCATCACTGTTCAATTTACAAGAATAGGGATTGCGGCTTTGAGTTTGTGTGAAAAAAAAAACAACTCTTAAATTTAAAGCAGCTGACAAGGCCACTGACTTTTATAGTTTTAGGGGGTTTAGCAACTTTCTCACTTATTTTCTGAGAAATAGTGCTTGTACTTTAACATTTAAATCAATTGTAATAAGAAAAAAAGATTACTAGTAAGATTATGGCCGTGAAAAAACACAGGAAACAAACAAGGGGGGAAATTGGCGCCCCGCAAAAAAAAAAAAAATAGCAGAAGGAATGTACTATCATGCCAGTGTGTGACAGATATTTTTGTCATTTCTGTTTTTTTTCTAAAGCATTTGACAACTCTTCATTTGTCTCCAGCAGAAAAAAAGGGGCTGTAAGAAGGGTGTTTCCATCCCTTTCTATAATTACAATGCACTAAAATAAGCCTTTCCAACACAAGTTTCTAAATCGTGACTTCCCTATAATTCCAGTCTTGTTGTCAACAGAACATTTTTGGAATGTTATTAAATCTTTTCTATCCGTCTTGCGTAAATAAATGCAAAAACACATGCAATAATACTATATGTAATGGATTTAAAAATATGTAATGCATTAATATAGCTAGTTACAGTATTAAAAAGTTAATAAACAAAGAAGTAAACAGGAAGCTAGAAAGACAGAGAAGGATAAATAGATAAAAAAGACAGAAAGATATAAATTTAAATGCATTAATTCATTTTTCTTCAGCTTTGTCCCTTTATTTATCAGCAGTCTCCACAGCAGAATGAACCGCCAACTTATCCAGCATATGTTTTATGCAGTGGATGCCCTACCAGCTGCACCCAGCACTGGGAAACATCCATAGATATTACAGTACGGACAATTTAGCGTATTCAATTCACCAAGAGCACATGTCTTTGGATTGTGGGGGAAACCGGAGCACCCGACCCAGCCGGGACTCAAACCAGCAACCTTCTTGCTGTGAGGCAACTGCGTGAACCACTGAGCCACAGTGCCGCCCACAGTTACAGTTTTTCTCAATCACTTTGGTGCATTTCTCACAACATTATTTACATTTGCACAACAGTTAATGCATTTCTAAAAACAATTAGTACAAACTGCAAAACCTAGTTGATAGCCTGCAAAAGTGTGTCACATGCTCAAAATGGAGAGCTCATTCCTCAAAAGCAAGTATTGATGTCAATGAAAGTGTCATTGCCATCAAGATGAAAAGTCCTGACACCATTGTTTATGAATAAGATAGTCAAATGGCTTTGTCATGTTTTCATTTTGACAGTTTACTCTGTAGTTTTTTTCAATGCAAAAAATCAGATTTTGGTCACACTTCCTGAAAATGCTCAAGTACTATTCAGGACATCACTGCATTTAGAGAGGTATTTGAGTACAGGACACTGACTATGTACAGTATGTTTCACATGTTTTACTGCAGATGCTTTTTGCAATTCCTATTTATTCACAGCATTGTGCAAAAGTATAAATACACCCTTATTTACAACAAACAAACTCCCTTGGGGTAGAACTGTGCACAACAGTAAACAATATTGCAGTGCATATTGGAACTGAACCTACAACATACACAGGTCTGTAAATCATTCATAAAGTTGTTCAATTAAGAAGACATTTTCAGGGGAAAAAAAAAGATTAAAATTTTTTTAACAAATTTGCAAAAATTAGCAAAATTATAAATAAAAGATTATTTTTTTTATCAAATTAGCAAAAAATTACTAAATTATAAATGAAAAATATACATAAATGATAGGGCTGTAACGATACACGATATAAAATCGAAATCGCGACACTCAGATCTACGATCCTGTGTCGCGGTGTAATAAGGAAGAATCGCGACACACCCACCCCGTGATACCTTTCCAATAACGTCACGTGTGCCTGCAAAAGTTGAGCTAATTAACACTTTTTTTCGTTCGACATTACAAGCACTGCTCCGTTTAAGCCCTCGCAATATTTAGCCGGGAGAGCTCGCACGGAGCTCTTAGTAAGGGGCCGTCTGAATGTGTCAAGAATATCAAAAACAAAACCAACTTAACCCCGCTTGACAACCGACAACGCCAGAAACATTGCCAATGCTGTCAAAGCGGCCGGATTTTCAGCGCATATACGATGATTTGCTCACACTGTTAATGTGGCTGCGCAGAGAGGGATGGGCGTTCACCAGATGTCAGGTAACAGCGCAAACTTTTCTGTAACCGTGCTGTGCGCTTTCTGTTTGAACCTTTGGGAGTGCTGACTGACAGGTGCGTGAGGTCAGAAAACACGACGAAGCTTTCAGTTAAAATAAACACAGTTTCTATAGTTATAGCCTACTTTATTTAGAGATAAAGGTATATGGCTCTGCATATAATCACTCTATCTTGCTGGAGTTTATAGCCGTTTCGCTTTACTTCAGGACGCATTAACACCGCTCTGAAGGTCTAATCGTTGTTTTAAGTTATCCAGAGCTGTATGAATATACAAATCTTGAATATCACAATAGTATTAAATATTACAATTGTAACAACACAGACAGCAACACTTATGCACAATCGATACCCTGCTGATTCAGTCGTTTCATAAGAGGACCGCGCCTCTTCTTTTTTCCTTGTCAACATAAAGGCAGTAAGGTGCGCCTCGTTTTCGGCCACTTGTTTAACTGCAAGGCATACTTAATTTGCGGGATGATAACGTATAACCCGTGCCTACTGACACATTTGCTAAAGAAGCAAAATGGAAGAAGAATATTGCTGTTTGATACAGACCTGTTGATACTAAACCAGCGCTTATGTTGACCTGGATCTGCGTAATAAACGCAACAAATAGGCTTTACTTTTTATTTTACAGCTTAAAGCATGTACGCAGATTAATGCAATATCATATTTAAACAAACTGTTTACAAAAAGTCTACATATGCGCGCGTGTTGTTGTCTTTTCATCAGGCAGCGCGCGCACTTGAACCGCGAGGGAGAGAGAGGAAACCATAGGCTTTATCAGGACATAATCTTTAAAATAAGGATTTTTTATTAAAATGTAAAAGGTTTTGTGATTATAATAATAACAGCGGGGCATTAAATAAATGCATATTTTCCGTGGAGCAAGCAATTTGAGGAAGTCTGCGATTTTTATTTGACGGAAGAAATAAACATATGATTGGAAAAAAAAGCCTATGCCGGTTATTAAAAAGAATCAGTCAGTATTTTCGTTTTGTAATATAAATTAATTATTTAAGTGAAAATAATTTAGGGCAGTCCTATTTATTTTATTCATTTTATTTAGATTATTCTGCTCTTCTGTGCTAAACACTGCAGGTGCGTGAAGATGCTCTGTTGTTCTGTTCCGCTATTAATATATAAAATAAATCAGTATTTTAAAATGCAATATTTAATGTGTCATACACAAAATAGTCACGTCAATTTGTTTAATATAAAATTAATAGTAATCTGACCAGTTAACCGTTAATAACCGATTAATGAGCGGCGGTTGTCGGTTAGCAAAATTAACGAAATGAGCATCCCTAGCTATTTAATTTACTTTTTCTTGGCAAGAGAACTTGATTGAAAAATAATTTTCAACATGCTTGAACCATCTAAACAATGGAGTTTAGTTTGGTTTTTCAACAGTATCTTGTTACAAAGAAAACAGAAGTGATATAGCTTTGGCTATTTATTTATTTTATATATGGCTATTTATATTGTTAATAATTTGCATAGTTAATATTGCTCTTTGATGTTTAGTTTATAAAGATTTTTCAAATGTTATTTAATTAAAAATAGTTTTAAAAATCTTTTTTTTCCCCACCCCACACGAAAAAAATAAAATAAAAAATCGTGATACGAATCGAATCGTGGGTCAAAAATCGTGATACGAACCGAATCGTGGGTTTGGTGTATCGTTACAGCCCTAATAAATGAATAAACGAATAAATGCAGTTTTTAGAAAAGGTTAGAAAACTGCGAAAAATGAATGAGTACATAAATGCATAGTATAGATGAATACTGTCTAGGCAACAAGATAGATTTTTCAAAGGTCTTAATCAGAAATATTTAATAGGCATTTTTGACTTAGTTTCAGTGACTGTTATTTCCCTAAAACACCTTATATCCCAGTTTGTGCTGAATTTAATCAATTAGCCAAGGGTTAAAAGTAGAATAAATAAGCACAAATGTCAGGGCACATCCAAAGGCTCCAAAATCCCCTTAGACCCCAAAGAGTTAAATGATTTTATCGCACATCTTCCAGCCTAGATGGACAGACGAACGGAAAGACTTAAAGATAGACAGATATATAGACAGACAGACAGACAGATAGACATACAGACCGACAGACAGACAGACAGACAGACAGACAGACAGACAGACAGACAGACAGACAGACAGACAGACAGACAGACAGACAGACAGACAGACAGACAGATAGATAGATAGATAGATAGATAGATAGATAGATAGATAGATAGATAGATAGATAGATAGATAGATAGATAGATAGATAGATAGATAGATAGATAGATAGATAGATAGATAGATAGATAGATAGATAGATAGATAGACAATTCAGTTCAATAAAGCATCGACTGTTACATCACAATCATATCTTATACAGATGGATGAATAGATGAATGGACAGACAAACAGACAGACATTTCAGTTCATTTGTGCACCGACTGTTACATCACAATCCTGTACTCACCCATAACGTCAACATTTGTGGAGGCCTGCATGTTTCCGAGTTCAAATGTGACCATTTTACAGGTGTACATCCCAATGTCGGCAAAGCCCACTCCCTGCAGGACAATGGACACATCGTGTACCGAGGGCTTGAGGAAGTGCACCCGTCTGCTGTACTCATCAGCAACAGATGTCCCATACACAGGGTTGAAGACGGCCAGAGTGATGATGCCGGAGGGCAAGTGACGCTCCCAGGAGCTCTGGGTCAGACTGAGGTTCGAGCTCATCTCCATCCGGCAGCTAAGAGTCACGTTCTTCCCCAGAACTGAAGTGACCTGTGCCGGAACCACCACCTGGTTTGACCACACACCTGCACAGATACACATCCATACAACAATTCATATACAGAACTCATATCTCAGATCAGACAAGCTTAAGATCAAAATGTGTGGTTCCTGCAAATGATAATTATAGGATGCATTAAGACTCAGTCTTTTTACAGCTGAACTTTAGTGCATACATGCTGTTTTTAGACTTGTCTGGAATCATTTATGGACTAAAAAAGAACGTTTATCCTCATGCTACATAACAGAATCACACATGCACCGCTGTCCATATGTTGCTTTTAGTTTTAAAAAATGCATTAAAATCAAGCTGACTGTTTGCAAAGAGAATACCTTCTTGAATAGGAACGTAAAAACTGAATTTTGTACACTTTTTGGGTGTTCATTAACAAAAAATAAATAAATAAATAAATAAAAAATTTGTGGGGTTCTGGAAATGCAGACATTTGAAAATAGTTTTTTAACAGTGCAGGTTGCAGTTTAAGCAATACATAAACATCACACAGGAGTTTACTGTAAAGGAATTTACACTTACACCTGCTATTTTTAAAGTAAATTACTGTAAACATTTTTACAATATATCTGTTTTATGTAACAGCAATGTACTGTAAACAGCAGTTTGTGACTGTAAAATAAAATACCTTTATTAATCTGGGGTCGCAACAGCAGAATAAGCCGTCAACTTATCCAGAATATGTTTTATGTAGCGGATGCCATTCCAGCCGCAACCCATCTCTGGGAAACATCCATACACACTTATTCACACTCATACACTACAGTCAATTTAGCTTACCCAATTCACCTGTACCACAAGTCTTTGGACTGTGGGGGAAACCGGAGCACCCAGAGGAAACCCACGCGAACGCAGGGAGAACATGCAAACTCCACACAGAAACACCAACTGACCCATTCGAGATTCTAACCAGCGACCTTGTTGTGAGATGACAGCAATACCTACCGCGCCACCGCATCGACAGTGTGTTACATTGTAACTTTATATTTTACAGTGTATACTTTAAGTTCTGGCAACCACGGCTGCTTTTATTTTACCGTATATTACACTCGATAAAAATGTTCATGCAATGAAAGCCAATGAAGATCACAGTGAAAATAAATGTCAGAAAAACAGAAAAAGAAAAACAGAATTAATTAAGGGTGCCCTTCCAGCTGCAACCCAGTACTGGGAAACATCCATACACACTTCACACACATACACTACGGACAATTTAGTTTATTCAATTCACCTATAGTGCATTTCTTTGGACTGTAAGGGAAACCGGAGCACACAGAGGAAACCCGAGGAAAACATGCAAACTCCACACAGAAACACCCAGCCGGGACTCGAACCACAGATTTTCTTGCTTTGAGGTGACAGTGCTAACAACTGAGCCACGGTTACATCTCAAAAGTCAACTTTAGTTAGTAAATTAATAAATAAATGCAAATAAAAAATAATACATATAATAATACAAAAATCTAATTGATTAAATAATAAATACAAAAATAATAAATAAATAAATAAATAAAATATTTAAATTTGACTCTTTTTTTGTATATGACCCAAATTTGACAGTCCAAATTTATAGAGATTATAACACTGGCTGGATTTGTGTTTATTAATAATCCTTAGGTTAACATTTTGAACATATATTTAAAAGGAGAAGAGATGTTCACCACGAAATGAACATTCTGCCATAAATTACTCATCCTCCACATCTGTTTCCAAACACAAAGGAAGATACACTAAATAATGCTGAGAAAAGACAGCCATTGACTTGCACAATATATATTTTTTACTATACTATGGCTTTAATATAGCATCTATCTTTAACCAAGCCCAGCCAAGAACATTAGTTCACCTCAGATATTTTTTCTGTTCCAGCATTTTACTTTTGTTTCCAATATGAACTAAAAAAGTGCCACCATTTTAGTTTTTTATGCAAAGAAGACACAATTTAAAAGGGTAAAATGCTCAACATGAATATTTTTGTAAGCTAGCATGAGGACTTACTTAACTTTTGCATGCAAAACCCGTGTAACTTTTGATTTCAGCATTAAATTTGTCTGATGTTTTGCTCTGCCAATGAAAATACAACTACAAATAATGCCAAGGAAAAAACATAGTACTGGTGCTTCATTTGTGAATGAATCAGTGTTTGACTAAATAAACTGAATTGCTCCTAAAAGGTCAATGGCTTACTTGCCACCTACAAGCATAAGAACACAACATGCAAAACCAATGCAAAGACTAGTAGTATATCAACACTCAACAGTCAAAAATTATATCAATTGGCTACATAAATAATACAAAACATTCAAGTGCAACCTCTCAAACAAGACTCTCTGCACTAAACCATTTCCACCTGTCTGATCTTGCTGACATCATCACCTCTACCAGGAGCACCACTGAAAGCTCCTAACAGAAGTGCAGTAGTGGGAGATCCAGTAAGGCAGATAATGAGGACTCGTGTTTTCCCCAGCCTTTATTATGGTTCATGCGGGAGGCCTTCCTCTTCATCTGTGCCACACATTCATAATGAGCCCCATACAGACCCCTGCGTCACACCGCGGGACGTCCCACTGTCCTCTCCTTTCACCCGTCTGAGCACCTTGTCAAGTAAATGCCGCTGGAACAAGATGAAAAACACCAACAGCCAATTTGGGAGATTTTCTTACTGTTTAATAGGCCTCTTTAAACGGCGTCTGTGCCCTTTGCATGTTTATTCGTTTGAGAACAATGGTGTTATTTGCTGATACATCTAAACAAAATTTGATGATCTGGCAGTTCTCTTCTATAGTGGAAGAGTTAACCTTCTAAAATAACAGTTTTTTAATCAAGGTATTTTAAAAGGAAATCCCATGATTCAGAGCTGTATTTTCAGCATCATGAGAATCAAGTCTTTACATAATCCTTCAGGAATCACTGTAATACACAATTTGCTGCTGATGGAACGTTTATTAATATCAATGTTAATATATTTCGAAACATAGAAAATGCTGTCAGATTCTTATAGTGTCCATTGTAAGCAGGAAAAATGATTGAATGAAATGAAGGTCAATGATTTGAGTCCCATTTCTGTGAGGAGTTTGCATATTCTCCCTATGTTCGTGTGGGTTTCCTCTGGGTGCTCCGGTTTCCCAACAGTCCCAACATGCGCTTTAGGCTATGGTGGAAAGTACTGAAAAATCATGCTCAAGTAAAAGTACCATTACTTGCATAAAAATGTAGAGCAAGTAAAGTAAAATTATCTGTTGTAAATATTACAACAGATAATTAAAGTATTTACATGTCATTTGTGGATGTGTGTAAATGTAATAAGACGTCATAAGAAGTTAATATTAGGTTCGATTTAGATTGTGATGTCAGTTGACCAAAATTCAAAATCCAGCCATCGTCTAAGGCCAACATTATTTTGATGTCCAATAACGAAGTCAAATGATGTTGATATGTGGTTAATTTTAGGTTGTGTTAGAAAGTGACTAAAATCCAACGTCGTGCCAACATCTTAAACCAACATCATACTGATGTCAAATACTGACATTTATTAGTCAGGTATGACACCAAAATCTAATAGACGTCATAGTGGTAGCGTCCACACAACATCAAGCTGTAACATCATTAGATGTTGATATTTGGTTGATTTTAAGTTGGACATTGAACACTGACGTCTGCTTGATGTTGAGTTCCGACGTCAACACGATTTTCATTTCTAAACAAAATGCAATGATCCCACGAAATTGGGGTACAACTTCAATCTGACGTAATGTTGACGTCTTGTGGCTGCTGGGTGTTTAAGGCCATTTTGGTCATCATACAGTAAACATCCATCACCTTCTCATCAGTGACATGCATCTAAACAGTCTCTGGGTCAATGTGCTCACATGCTCTATGGACCTGGCGGGAGCCCTGGGTTAAACTATCTCCGAGCTCAGGGTTCTCTCCCGGGACAGCATGCCAAACCTGCTTACAGTTGTCAAGCAATATCTAAGTATGAACTCTTGAACTAATCAGTACTAAACTGGAAAGAAAATAATTAAAAGAGTCATGCATTTGCGAATTGGATTTGTGTATTTAACAATCATGTTTTGAACTTATGAATTGGATTTTGTAAATGTGAACTGTGTTGTGGATATTTGAATTATATTTTGTAAATTTATTATTTTTGAGACTGATCTGGCTTTATATTTAAAAGTCAAATTTAGTTAGTGAATACCAGCAAAATCATCTCAGCCTAGTGCAAGAAATCATAGTGCTCTGAAAACAAAACAAAAGAACACGTTTCCATGAAGATCACTGGAAAACATTGAATAAATTACAGGCTACAGAATGAGAGCTGTGCAAAAAAAAAAAAAAAAAAAAAAAAACATATTCCAAGAGAAACACAGAGCAGTGAAAATAAAAATCTCCTCAGTCATTAAACCCCACAAATTTCCGCATTTCGTATGGAAAAACCGTTAATCGAGACACTAAGCTTTCCTCACTTTAAAAAACCGTCCGTTCAAGCTGCGTTTACAAATGTCTGCGCTAACAACTATTCATACCATCAAAACATGCACAAGGTAAAAGCCATGCTATTTAAAATACACAGACAACATATATGAGACCATATCATAAAAAAGTGGGTCTATGGAGGGACTAAATAGTGGCTGATATTTTGAAACCTTGGCAGCTGCATACTGGTGGTAAAGCTCTGCTATTATATCTTGCCTGTATGGGTGCAGGCTCTCCCTCGGCCTCATTCCCTGCCCACCCTGTAATTGCAGGAATACCACCACACACACACACACACACATATGCACGACAGAGAGAGGGAGAGAGGGAGGGAGGGTGTGTGTGTGTGTGTCTTTGAAAAAGAAATACACTGCAGTCTGGCTGACTGCTTGAATCCCAAATTTGCTGAGAGCAGAGGATCCCCCATTTCAATTCACACCGAGATCGTTAAAAAGTCATTAATGTCAATCAGCAAAACTGATTGTTGGGTGGAGCAGTTCACCTGTGAGAGTCATCCGTCAAAGGATATGTTTACCCACAAATGAGTAGTCTTCATTTGCTTATTAATGAAAATTAATTAGAAATTAATGCCAATGAGATGCAAGGATGTTTTGGATTGGACCACTGTGACTTTAATTATCCAGTTTAAAGTGTTCTGTAAAATATATTTTTTTGTGTTCACACAGGTTTGGATAAAATGGAGAGAGATTTAACAAAGACACTTTCTATTTTTATAGACATCCAAGTTAGACAAAAGCAACAAAGTCGACATGTGTATAATGGTGAAAAAGTCAAGTGTATCTATCTGTGGATTGCAAAAGAGGGGTGTAACATGAAGGGGGCATAATTTGTAGAAAGTTAGAGGCGTAACTTGCAGTTATCAAGTTCCCATTGAACCATGTGAGATGTCACAATGAGATGTTGTTGGCAAGATGGCGGAAATACTTACCAGAGAATGTTTTCATGAGTTTTCTTCAAATTTATCTACAACCAATTCATTTGATATATTAATATATTCATTAATTTAGCAACTCCACTCGCTGACTTCTTTGCCTGTTTTGTCATGACAGTTAGCCTAATTGGTATCGCCCCAGTGGTTGCAAATGATAGTACAATGGCGAGCATGTCAAGTATGAAAGCCTCCGCTACTAGTGGCTTTACGTTAATAACCCTAACCCTAACTGTTAAGGTTGGAGAATGTATAGACGTTCATAACTGTGATTGTTGTGGTGGTAGCTATTTAGATTAACTGTTGTTATCATCTGGGTTCATGCGTACATAACCATTTTAATAATAATTCGTCTAACATATCTTTTGTTTACATTGCACTGAAAGCCACACACAACTCTCACCGTCAGATGTTTGCGTGCGCCCGGAAAGAGGCAAGCGCGTTGCTTTGCTTGTGCGCGCATATTGTCATTCTTACATTAAAAATAACAAACTTTCAAGCGGAAAAGAAGTGATATGGGAACGGTCGCTGCTATAGTTAATCCAGTGTGTATTAGCCTCGGTGTACATACTTGGAACTTTAAACTAGCGCACAGTTGGCAACTTGTCAAATCTTTTCCGTGCAACAGAAATGCAGATTAGAAAAGCCTTTATGATTAATTAACTTTGACGAATTAAAGTGCAGTTAACTGTGAAATCAGCAATTGTTGCATCCCTATTAATGATTACAGTGCCTATTAAAAAGGCATTTTCTACAAAACATATCCAAATGTTTTCGACTGTCCGCACCACTCGCTTATGGTAACTCAAGCTTTGCGCAGCCTCTGCAGCTCATGCTGTATTAAATAGATGCACATCACTTCATAGCGGCCGTTTTCTGACTAAACTAAATTTAATTTTGATAAGGGCTGGAACAAACTGCCTCGGGGGCTGGGTTTGGCCCGCGGGCCACCAATGGAATAGCCCTGGTATAGATGATAATAACTGTGATGTTTGGGTTTAGGGTTGGGGAAGGTGTGGACATTAATAACTGATGGTTGGGTTAAGGGTTGGGGAAGGTGTAGACGTTAATAACTGATGGTTGGGCTAAAGCCTGATTTATACTTCTGTGTCAAGTAACCGGCATAACCCACGGCGCATGCAACGTGCGTGGCTGTGCATTTATACTTCTGCGCGCTGTCTATTAACACTTCCGAAACACTAGTTGGCAGTGAGGTGTAAATGTTCCTCTGTGTCGAGTTTCTTAGCTGCTTTTTTTTCTTTTCCTGAACACTTCCGGGATGTACAAGTGGCTCAAACTCGCTCATTTTGAGGCAGCAACCGGCGGACGTGCAGCAACTTTAAGAATGAGGAAAACACAAAACAAAACTTTCCATCTGGAGCTCCTGCACGGGACTCCACACTTGTAAACAATCGCTACATTGGGTTCGCGCCATTCACGCGGCTCTCGGTCCCGCCCCGACTCGTCAGCGCTACCAAGCCGACCAATCACAGAGCTTACGTTACGCGTTGTTGCGACGTGTAGTTACATTTTTTGAGAGGTGCACGTCAGTGACGGCGACGGCCACGGCGAAGGGCTATGCGTCAGCGCCGTAGCATACACCGGTGTTTGACGCAGAAGTATAAATCAGCCTTAAGGGTTGGGGAAGGTGTAGAAGTTAATAACTGATGATTGGGTTAAGGGTTGGGGAAGGTGGGACGTTAATAACTGATGGTTGGGCTAAAGTTTGGGGAAGATGTAGACGTTAATAACTGATGGTTGGGCTAAGGGTTAGGGAAGGTGTAGACGTTAATAACTGTGATGGTTAGGTTTAGGTTTGGGGAAGGTGTAGACGCTAATTACTGTATTGGTTGGGTTTAGGTTTGGGGAAGGTGTAGACATTACTAAGGATGATGGTTGGGTTAAGGGTTGTGGTGGGTATAGACGTTAATAACTGTGATGGTTGGGTTTAGGTTTGGGGAAAGTGTAGACTTTAATGACTGTGATGGTTAGGTTTAGGTTTGAAGAAGGTGTAGATGTTAATAACTGTGATGGTTGGGTTTAGGTTTGGGGATGGTGTAGATGTTAATAACTGTGATGGTTGGGTTTAGGTTTGGGGAAGGTGTAGACGTTAATAACTGTGATGGTTGGGTTTATGTGTGGAGTAGGTGTGAACGTTATTAACCATGATGGTTGGGTTTAGGTTTGAGGAAGGTGTAGACATTAATAATGATGATGGTTGGGTTTAGGTGTGAAGTAGGTATAGACATTAATAACTGATTGGTACAGCACCGTCTTGCAGACAACATAGTTTTGATATGTGGGCCTCCATAACTTCAAGTTACGCCTCTACTACAAGATATTCTCCCTTATGTGTATGATTTTTTGCACAGCTGGCATTTAAACACATGTTGACTTTGTGACTTTCGTCTAACTACTTTCGTCGAATACACATGATTAAAAAGTGCTGGGTTGCACACAATCGACTTGTTGTGACAACATGAAGAAATTAAGTTGAATCATTAGTTTTTTTTATTTATTTATTTTTTTACAAATTTACATGGATTAAACATGAAACAGTTAAGTTCTAATTTAAAAATTTTCTTGTGTTAGCTCATTTTAAATAAGTAGTTTAAACAAACAGCAAAACATAATTTTCGAACAAAATTAATATTGATCGCCATATTGCACAGCCTAAATAATTGCACAAAGTATTATTGTAAGAGGATTACTTTTAGAGATGGTGAGTTTAAAGCACACCAAACATTAATAATATTAAAATTTAACTTTAAGTGAACTATTCAACTTTCAGTTAGATTCATACGCAAGATAATAAAGATGCACAAAGTAAGGGTCCAAAGATAATTGTGTTTGCATTCTTTGAACTTTTAGTTTGTACTTCCTAGATTTGCCTATTATAATTCCTATATCCTTTATTATCCTTTATAAGCCGCGGTCACAATGCAACAGACCGGAAACACAAGCTTGTGCAAGCAAGTTTCCGCAGCACTGTACGATCAAATTTTTTATTCTCAAACTCTAATGTGACCGCGGCAATAGTTTGCTTCTGTGGTTACTCAATGATTCAGCTGATTTCGTTCACGTGTGCCTAGTTTAGTTACCTATTCTTTTGTGCTTATATGCCTTGTCCAGTGTTTATATAGTTCTTTGCCCAGTATTGTCAGTATCAGTAACTATTTTTGTAATATTTTTGTGATTAGGTGCAACTGAATCCAATTTAACCAATCGGCTGTATTTTCGGATTAATTCGAATTTACTTTTTGACGACGATTTAATTTTATTTTATTTCAGAAATAGCAATGTAAAAAAATAAAATAAATTTAATACATTACAATGGCACGAATGCACTTTGGTTCACGCTGTATGAAGCAGGTAGCACACCAGAAGCACCTCTCAGCGACGCGACATAGATTTTAGAATTCTAAACAGGTTTTTATACACACACCGACGCCACCCAGCCACGATTTAGGACGTAGTTCATATTTCAGCCACAGAGCGCCATCTGATTAGTTTCATGTTAAATATCATGCGAATGTGCGCGTCTGGTGTGTGATAGTTTAAACTGTCATGTCCGCGCCGTGTCACGGTGCTTCTGGTGTGTGACCTGCTGTCTGTTAAAGTCATGTAGGATTTTACTTGTTGCATTAGTCTAAGTCGCGTCTGTGTGGATTATCAAGACATTCCCTCATCAAGTTGATAAGCTCAATCTCAACATGTATGAAGGATGTAAAAACGTGCCATGTAAAAAACTGAGCCGATCTTAGTTCGAAACGCACTGATATTTTGGTTTGAACACGAGCAGGGATAAGGGCCTGTAGCAATGAAAATGAAAGTACCCGCCCCCTTGACGTCATTCAGCGGACCTAGTTGAAAACCAGACAGATCAGGCAGCATAATACAGAGAGTGGTGCAAAGCGCAATGAAATGATCGGTATGTAAAAGGGGGAAACAAGAAAAATAGATTAAATATATTATTTTATATTAGACACACATCTGGTGCTTGTATTTGCCCCCTCTTATTCGTCCACAACTTCACACATTGGGTTAAATTAGGTTTTACAGTTTCCAAGTTCAGTCCTTTCACTGTATCTTTTTAGGAAAAAAGATACAACTGCAACTGCAATATTTACACAAATATTTTTTATTAAAATCTTCTGCAACGCTATTTAACTTGTGAATTTGTTTTCCATTTATTTACACCTTGTTGACCAATTTATGCATGGCATGGCCATCAAAAATACAATGTTCCTTAACCAGATGTTTTTCCAAGTTACTTATAAAGAGAATGTTACTTCAGTCATGTTGTTGTAATGTTGTAAGTTGAATAGTTACACAATAAAACAAAAATCGAAATCGAAATTGTGAATCGGTCAAACTTTATAAAAAAAAAAACAGGATTTTTTTTTTTTTTTGCCAAATCGCCCAGCCCTAGCTTTAACTATATTAAAATAATTAAAACTCTAATCTAATCCTTAAATAGGTTTTAATTTCTGAAAAAAAACTTACATTTAAGGGTATGTTCAACCAAAACAGACAATTCTGTCACTGTGTACTCCCCCTGCTCTTGTCATAAAGAAGATATTTTGAAAGTGTTGGAAACCAGCAGCCATTGAATTCCATACTATGGATCTCAGTGGTTGCTGGTTTTGAGCATTCTTCAAAATATCTTATTTTGTGTTTAACAGAGAAAATAAACTCAACCAATAACCACAATCACTTGAGGGTAAAGAGTGAGTACATTTGTCAATTGTGGGTGAACTATCCCTTTAAGCATACTCTGAATACTCTTATGATGTTAACTTTTTAATACAAAGTTAAAATTTTGACATAATTACAAGAGATCTTTGAGCTCAAATGTTTTCAATCCACTAAAGTATTGTCTGTAGAGCTATATCTGCCACCACTATAACATAGAAAACTATAATGTTCAATCATCAGAAATCAGAAAAACAATGTTTCTAGCTATTTAAGGGTCAAACGCTTTCTACATATTATGTAATATTCGTGAACTGACAAAGTGAGTTTCTCCTTACTCTGAGGCTGTTCATTAAGGAGCTGTTTAACCCAGAGTTATAATGAGCAGTTATGATGAACGGAGCTTAAAACTGTGCTCAACTGTCAACAAAACTTAAGATCAGGTGAACTTCAGATGTGGTCTGATGTTTGATGTCGAGCTGCCACATCAAAACGCAGGTGAGCGCAAGGGGATTTGGAGTTCTCAGGAAGCAAAACAACGTAATTCTAACTCTTGGTCCCCATTTCAATAGCTATGTTTCCATCCTAAGATGCAAATTTATCTTGGGTATTGAATAAGTAGTTCACAAATGAAGCTATGTTTCCATTTCTTATTTTAAAGAGAGCAAAATCGTCACTCTATGGCAAATAGTGCAAGTGGTCATTAATAAAAATGGAAGAAATACATGACAGTGTTTGTTCTTGCTCTGCTGGCTTCTATATAGCTTTACATTTATTGTTCTAATGTCCTGGTAAAATAAACAGTATTTAAAGGTGTGATATGTGTTAATACATGTGCTTCCAGTAATAACTCATCTCTAATAACTGATTTATTTTATCTTTGCCATGATGACAATAAATAATATTTGACTAGATATTTTTAAGACACTTCTTTACAGCTTAAAGTGACATTTAAAGGCTTAACTGGGTTAATTAGGTTAACTAGGCAGGTTAGGGTAATTAGGCAAGTTATTGTATAATGATGGTTTGTTCTGTAGACTATCGAAAAAAATATATAGCTTAAAGAGGCTAATAATTTTGACCTTAAAATGTTCTTAATAAATTAAAAACTGCTTTTAAGCTAGCCAAAATAAAACAAATAAGACTGAAAAAATATTATCAGACATACAATAAAAATTCCCTTGCTCTGTTAAACATCATTTGGAAAATATTTTTAAAAAGAAAGAAAGAAATCAAAGGGGGGCTAATAATTCTGACTACAGCTGTATGTCAAATTTTAAATTGTCTCTCCCTAACACAATATGAGGTTAAAACACCAAGGGCCATGCTACATAACTCCAACCAGGGGCCTCATGTATCAACGCTGCGTACGCACAAAAACTTTGCGTACGCCAGGTTTCACGCTCAGAATCGTTCACGTTTGGATTTACTAACAATGAACTGAACGTGGGAATGTGCGCAGCTTCACGGCAGCTTTCTGGCAGGCGTACGCACATTTTTCGTGCGTGTCTGTTTTATTTCCATTGGCGACTCCTAGAGGCAGTTGTGTTAAATTCCTCTCTACAAAGTGTCTGAGCCTTGCAATGGCAGCTGTATGAGGCGGGTTCAGCAGATAAGGTTTCCATACCATACATTTGACCAGCTAAACATTAAAGCACAATTTGCAGCAGTCGCCTGTTTTCCCAATGTAATCTGAGCAATCTACCGCACGCACATTGCTATAAAGACACTATCTGAAGATGAATTTGCATGCGTGAATCAGAAACATTTCCATTCAATAAATGTGCAAATAAAATATGATGCTTATTGATATGAACTTATTGATGATTCCTACTTGTCTTTCTCGTGATAAATAGTTGGCAAAATCTGATATGTAGCGGGGGAAAAAACAAGAAACAGTTCATCAGACGCTGGATTCGAGCCGAGTTCATGCTCGAACGTATCAATTCACGATCACATACGTCTTACGAGGAGCGCCACTGAGACTGTTGAGCGTCCTGCAACATTTTACAGATATAAACCACACTATTTCTTTTTTTTTTTTTTATGCACTCAGTGCGATGTTCAGACCCAACTGTGTTGACCGCATCAGCTAAACTCTCCCACTCTATTTTTTTCTTTTGTTGTTAATTCCGGAGAACAAACTTGCAAATAACACCGCTTTTCTCCGGTCTACCTCCGAAAGCAGCACCTCCAATTCACATTCTGTTCAAAGTTTCTCTTTTTGCTTGCTTTTGCCATTGCTTTTTCGTTGGGTTTTGCCATTAGCATAGTCATTAGCATATTCATACGGGGGAGGAGGCAGGGAGGGGTTTTGTGCTCGTGCTTGCTGCACTCAGTTTCACGTTCATTCGGATGTACAAAAGAATATGCGTGGGATTCGGCGTACGCAGTGTTTCATACATCTGAAATTTTTTCTGCGTACGCACATTTACAGCTTTGTGCGTACGCAATGTTTTAGTAAGATTTCCACGCAAGTCTTCGTACATGAGGCCCCAGGTTTCAATTCTAACAACAGTACACTACACAGATCATGAGCTTCCCTTTTACACCTAAAAGTATCCAGGTTATCAGCTTTAAGATTACAAAGTGTGTTATAGACACAAATTGTCTGATAAACTTAACCTGCTTATCACTGGCTGATAGAGATCATAAATTGTGCTGTTGTTTGTGGTGGATGTTTACGGTTGCCTTGTGCGTGTTTGTTGTGTTTAGGGCAGGACGACACACCGTCTGTGCTGTCTCCACTTCTCTGCAGTGTGAGCTTTAGGAGCAGCTGTCACCTGTCCACCGCTGACCTCGCCACCCCGTCACGCACACACACATACATCCACAAACACATCCAACCTTGCTCGACAGGGAGGATAACCAACACACACTGACAAAAATATCAGCCCGCGGTCGCCTGTGAAAACAAGTCCAAAACCCTCCACGCACCACCGTGATGAAATGCGTGGTATGCTACACAGTTTGGACATTTGCAAATAGCAAGTGATCCGTCTCGATCCGTCTAGAATCTCAGGCACCGTTCACAGCTGGTATCAAGATTAGTTTTTTTGCTAGTCCAATCTCAAGTGGCTAATGCTAAATACAGGTGTAAAATGTTTATAGCCTGTCCACTTTTGTATATTTTCAGTGGTAGGCAACTAAAGACTAGTTAGTAGACTAAAGAGGTAGTTAGACTAAATTTGACCTGATTGATTTTGTAGTGTTGACAGTCATGTGGTCAAACAATGCAATCTCACGGCAATTTATAACTTCTTGATTTAGAGGCTAATTCATATGAATTCGTACAATCTCTTTCATACTATTTAGTACAATTTGCTTATTCCCAATGACAGTTGGGTTTAGGGGTGGGTTTGGTGAGCAAATTCAAGTGTTATCACTCCATATGAGTGGTTATCAGCTGATAGATATGGGCCAGAAGAGGCTTTCTGCGCCTACCAGTAGGCTCAGAAGGCTGTTATTATCCATCCACATGGTTAATTAGCTATAGATCACATATGGCTGCGGTCGAAAGTTAACAAGAATCATTTATATTATATATTAAGTTTCCCATTAACTGTATTTTATTAACATCTACCCCTACCTCAACCCTAAACTCAATCGTCACACTATTGTAAAAAAACAGATCTGGATCTGGAGTCCACTCTATTAGTATTGGTAATTGACCATGTGGATAGGCCCTTACTGACCCATACCTATCAGCTGATAACCACTGATAACGCCCATTCACGACATGACTTCTTTTAAAAATTCTACATTTTTGTACGACTGAACTCAAATTTGTCAGAATTAGTCACTAAACTGGCAAAGCGTAAAATAGTTACATTTCCTCTTGAGATCTGGCTAGGTCAATTGCAATGAAACAGCCATTTAAGAGATAGTTTACCTAAAAAAATTACCGTTTACTGACCCTCTAGTGGTTTCAGATGTTGAAATGTTTTAGAAACAGGCAACCATTGTCATGAGTGTGTCCTCACTGCCTTTAACACAATGACATACTGAATCATGTCCAATCAACACAATCTCATGGCAATTCCTAACATTTTGATTTAGTGGTTAACTCGTATGAATTCGTACGATCTCATTCATACAATTTAATACGATTTGCTCATCCCCCAATGACAATTGGGTTTAGGGGTGGGGTTTGGCACCAAAAACGTACATTTTCGTATTACTGAAAATGTATGAATTCATACGAATTAGTGACTAAACTGATAAAACGTAAAATAGATAAGTTTCCTTGTGAGATCAGGTTGGGTCCAATACATAGTGGATGCGTATGCATGAGCAGTTGTGGCTAGAAAAGGGTATTATTTGTATTAATTATTAAATTATCCATAAGATTATGTTATTAACATCTATACCTACCCCGACCCAAAACCAAGTCTCACTGTTATTAACGTACACCTACCATAGTTTTAAATGACTATATGTTTTGTTCAATTTTGTTTATTTCAAATTTGACAGGAAAGTGTTGCAGGACATTTGCCTGAAATGTATCACTCAAAACAATATTTGACTAATAAAAATACTAATGTTTTTAACATGATAAACAAACACAAGCAAAGCATTAAATGCTTTAAATTAGATGTTATCTATGCAACAATTCTAAAGCACGAGGAATAAAGGAGAGTTCATGACACTAAGTTATATTGCATTGATATCCCCATGTGTATTGGTTAAAAAAACACTTTATTTGTTTGATTAGATCACAATTTTAAATCTTTTTTTTTTTCGCTTAATCTTCTAAACTGAAGCATAAACTTAAATTATTTCCAGGTGATTATTGCTTTTAATAGTTTAAAAAAATAAAAAATAAAAATTACATGAATACTATGTAAATCAATTTGCAACTGGTTTTCCAACATTTCTCTAAATACGTTCTTTTTTTACTTAACAAAATACAAAAACACTCAAACAAGTTTGTAACTAATGCAAAATAAGTAAATGGCGACAGAATTCAATCATTCATTCATTTTGCTTCGGCTTAGTCCCTTATTTATAAGGGACCACATGAACGGGCAACTATTCCGCCATATGTTTTACACAGCGGATGCCCTTCCAGCCGCAACCCAGTACTGGGAAATAGCAGTGAACTATCACTTTAATTTTGAATATTCCTTCATAAGAAGGTCTTTAAGCGCAGACTTGGGTTCAGCAACAGTACAGCTATATGAGTCCTACTCGCTCAGTAGAGATGAACAGATGGCCTCAGCCTCAGATACCTGATTTCAGGCCAGACAGATTTCCCTTCATTGCATTTGTTGTAAACATGTAAAATGACAGAAATAATGAAAACAGCCTTTGATCTTAAATTGAAGTTATTGAAAGGAAGTATTACAATTTAATGACTACAATTACCATCATCCTCTTACAAACACACAAACATAGCTCAAAGACACCATCATAATCTGAGGAGTTTAATCCTTACATCAATCCAGACCTGGCCTACCAGTACATAAAACATAAATGCAGGCCCTCTATGAGATTTTAAAGACTTAAAATAGGAAATGAGAGGTATAGTGTGACTGCATGACAGAAAAAAAGAGCAACTGGCGAAGGCAAAGAGGAACAAATTGAAAGGTCACCCAACGGAAAGGCGAGGATGAGTGAGAACATGAAGGAAATGAGGGGAAACAAATCAGAAATGAATTAATGAAAGGGATATGCTGGTCTTTGAAGCGCTGGCCCGTGTTTGTTTTTCTCTCTCCTGACATCACTAACTGCTACAAGCTGTTCGAGGGGTCCAACCATATATTCGAGCCTCTACTATGCATTCCAGTCCTCGTCTCTCGCGCCAAATGCCCCAGCGTGAACCGAGAACTGAACCTGACCTCAACCCGGCTTGTGAAACATCTTAACTTGATTTCGGTGTGGGGTTCTTGTCCCAGAGCCCCTGGTCTTTCTGTCAGGTCACTGGGAGGGGAAAACCGGCTGTTGCATCTTTTGCTTTCTAATTCTGCTCTGCACCCCCCAAAAATGCAGGAAACATATCAGGCCAAACTCCTCTCTTGCACGCAAACATCTCATTCTGGGATTAGAGTTGTTTTTAAAGACTAGAGGGATGTGGCAGGACAAGACCGGCAAGAGGATTTTAAATGAATGCTTTGTTAGCGTCATAATGGCAGTGGAGAGGTGAAGAACGTCAGCAGAAGTGCACTATAAAAGGTATAAGGAGCTTTATGAGAAATCAACCTGAGCCAAAGGAGAGATTTGATGAGAAGTTTTGCTTGAAATGACCTCTTATAATAGTTCAGTGACAAAATTAAAAGTTTGACATTCGTTTTTTCTTTTCAAACCTGTATGACTTATTGTCTGTGAGAAAGTATACAAACACTCATATAAATATACAACAAATAATAAACTTACTTCTAGTTAATCATTTGGTATCAGAAGTGACGTATATGAAAGGCAAAGGCTTCTAGAATACAACTTAACATTAATAAAGTCATCTGGAATGGCAAAGAAACCTATCTTGCATGACTTACAGAGTTCATCTAGATTCTTTGGATTCATCTTCAATGCCTCCTCCATCTTACCATAGAAATGCCTAATAATGTTCATGTCTGGTGACTGGGCTGGCCAATCCTGGAGCCCCTTGACCTTTATTGCTTTCAGGAACTTTAATGTGGAGGCTGAAGTTAAAGATGGAGCACTCTCATGCTGAAGGAATTGCCTTCTCTTGTGGTTTGTAATGTAATGGGCAGCACAAATGTCTTGATACCTCAGGCTGTTGATGTTGCCATCCACTCTGCAGATCTCTCGCACACCCCCATACTGAAATTTAACCCCAAATCATGACTTTTCCTTCACTAAACTTGACTGATTTCTGTGAGAATCTTGGGTCCATTATTATGCAGTATTTGTGATGCTTGGGATGCAGTTCAACAGATGATTCATCTGAAAAATCTACCTTTTGCCACTTTTCCAAATGATTAACAAGTAGTCAAGTTATTATTTGTTGCTCTTACAACTGGAATCATCGACAAGATTTTTGTCAGGTAGTGTGTATCCCTATAAATTATTAAATTATTATTAGATTGAAATAATAGATTTATCAAAGTGGACAACAAAATTCTTAAAAATAAAACAATAAATCAGATTCAAAATATAAATAAAAATTATCTTAAATTAAACACATTTAAAGGGATAACCCCCCCCCCCCATTTACTCTCCCTCAAGTTGTTCAAAACTTCTTCTTCTTTTTCTTCTTTAAACAAACAAAAATATATTTTGAAGAATGTTAGAAACCGTTATACATCCTGTATTTATACCGATTTTCTCGCATATCAGGAATGTGTGTTGTGTTGGCAGATTGAAATAAGCAAAGTCCGCACAGGTTTAGCGTTTTTCCTTATCGCAAACACAATGGCAGTCTGGTTTTTCCAGGGTTAATTATTGTGATATCTTGATTGCAACAGAGAAATACTGTAGACTGTAACACTGTAAAAAGATATCTCTGTAGATGGATGGCATTTCATGTCACGTTCAGCCTTAGAATTTTAAAGTGAAAAAAATCAGCTGTCATCACTTTAGACAGAGAATCATTCAAACTCTAGCTCTAAGTGACGTTGGTGAATTAGTAACGGCTTCTGCTGTTTTGACATCGGCTGCAGATGTGAATGAATGGCGGAAGAAAGTAGTTCCTAATAAAAAGGGGTTTTTAGACTCTCTGTGTTTGATTTTCTTATTTATATGTATACGGACGGAGAGAAGTATATTTATATATATATATATATATATATATATATATATATACTTGGCCTATGGCCTCGTGCCAACACACGGCTCCCACCTGTGCTGATATATTGCTATATCGCATTGCAACTCATGTAATATATATAAATATAGTATATGTAGTTGAAGTCAGAATTATTAGCCCCCGCTGTTTATTTTTTTCCCTATTTCCCAATTTCTGTGTAATGGACAAATGTGACATTCAACACATTTCTAAACATAATAGTTTTAATAACTCATTTCTAATAACTGATTTATTTTATCTTTGCCATGATGACAGTAAATACTATTTTACTAGATATTTTTCAAGACACTTCTATACATCTAAAAGTTACATTTAAAGGCTTAACTAGGTTAATTGGGTTAACTTGGCAGGTTAGGGTAATTAGGCAAGTTATTGTATAACGATGGTTTGTTCTGTAGACTATCAAAAAATATATATAGCTTAAAGTAGCTAATAATTTTGACCTTAAAATGTTTTTTTAAAAACTGCTTTTATTCAAAAAATTCAAAGAGGGGCTAATAATTCTGACTTCAACTGGATATATATGTATATATATATTTATGCATTCATTCATTTTCTTGTCGGCTTGGTCCCTTTATTAATCCTGGGTTGCCACAGTGGAATGAACCGGAATATATATATATATATATATATATATATATATATATATATATATATATATATATATATATATATATATATATATATATATATATATATATATATATATATATATATATATATATATTATTATTATTATTATTATAAATATATTATTATTATTATTATTATTAATATTAAAGTGTATATATTATTAAATTGTATTAAATTAAAACTAAATTATGCAACTAATTGCAGAAGATAAAAGAACACATAAATAAAAGCTAATTTCAAATCTAAACATTTCAGCAGTATAAATAACATTAAAGCATTACTGTTACAGGTTTTGTGCATTTATATATTTTTTAAAACTACCCCCTTAAATCTCAGCACTTTATTCCCTCTCATTATCCAAACAGAAGGGGGAAAATGCTGATGTGACAAGAACCAACAAAATAAAAAATTAAGTCTGACCACTAATGTGCAAGACAAAAACACCCCAAAGAAGCAGTAGTGGTCAAACAGCTCTGATTCTGTGACTGTTGCTAAAGCTGCTAAACACAGATTATCTAGAAGACAAACACACACACACACACACACACACACACACACACACACACACACACACACACACACACACAAACACACAAACACACACAGTTTAAGTCTTCATGAGGTGCGAGCTTGAGTGAGAGGATAGTGTGCTTCAACTTTGGTCAATCTGCTAATGAATGTCAGAGACTAAAGAGACGTGACCTGCAACAGCTGCACTTGACATGCTAATGCTAATTAGCAGAGCTGTTCACTAACCATATGCAATGCTCATTAAGTTTGGAGGGAGAAAATATTGTGTTAGAGCCTGACTCCTCATAAACCATTAAAAGAGGGCCAGTTTTCAGAGTTCATGACCTCTAAAAGACCCGACTGCTGGACATTACCAAAAATCATACTCTCAAAGCTTGTACAAATGTTGAATGCATTAAGGGCGATTATAATGGGTTCCAAGAGTAAATCATAAACATTTAAATGTCTTTGAGGGTTAAATCCCCCAAAGAAATCGTTATATCCAAAGAATCAATCTCTGAGAGAGTAAAAACCACCGACTAACAGAATGACTGAAGGGCATTCCTGAAAGTGGCTTTGCTCAAAAACAAAATGTTGACATTGTTAAATAAGAATATGTTTAGTCTACTGACCCTGCAGTTCATTATTGTCTTAGTCTGAAAGTATTTATGTGAAAAAAATATTACTGCCTTAATTTTTTTTTTTGCTAAATCAAATGAACTTTTGTAATTATCTCAACTTGCATCAATCAAACTGACTAAAAATTTTTTGTTAAAGTTTGTCTAACTTGAAAAAAATTGAGTTGAAACCTGATTAACTTAAAGTAAATTAAAGGAACATAAAAATATTTGTTGTCTTAACTTTTTTTGTCATTAGATTTTTATTAAGCGTATCATTTCAGATTATGCTGGGTTGTTTATTTTGTGCAGTCAAAAAAAAAACATTGTTTATGGTAATACTTTTTCATCATTTATTTGAGCGCAATATTAAGTGCTGTTATTACGGGATACAGACAGAAAGGTTAACGACAGCATTGTGACAAAATACCAAAAGTACAATGTTTACATTCTGCACTTTATTTAGCTATATTTTTTTATGTTGGATCTGTAATCATTAGTTTTTGAAAAAAAGGTGTTGTATATTTTATTACCATCTACTTTATATATATATATATATATATATATATATATATATATATATATATATATATATATATATATATATATATATATATATATATATATTTATATATATTTATATATATATATTTTTTTTTTTTTTTTTTTTTATATTTATATATATATATATATATATAAAAAAAAAATATATATATATATATATATATAAAAAAAAAATATATATATATATATATATATATATATATATATATATATATATTTTTTTTTTTTTTTTTTTTTTTTTTTTTTAACATTTTTAATTTGTCCTGGAGTTCTAAATAACGTGAGAAATTTACAGAAATGTACAGAAATTCTATACTGTTACAGATATAAAAATTACTTTATATCGTGATGGGACATTTTTGTCATTTCGTCCAGCCCTAATTTCAATGATAAAAAAAATTTGCTTAAATATGGACAATGTGAATATGTCGAATTGATATAAATACATTAGAAAATAATGCAAAATAAAGGAAAGTAATTTAAATTCTATATTTTTTCTAAATATATCTAATAGATTTCAAAGTGTTAACATTGACTTTAAAATACACACTGTAAAAAATGCATAGCTCTACACAATTCATTCATGTTGTCCCAACACAAATTGATTAAGTTAAATATAATAAACAAATTTAAGTGGACTAAACAAAAAGAAATTAAGTTGTCTCATTTTAAATAAGTAGTTTGAACAAGCATCTAAAATCCATTTTTGAGTGTACACTGTACACAATGCTGGCTTTCACACAATCAATTTGTGTTGGGACAATATGAAGGAATTAAGTTAACATTAAATATTTAAGTGGACTGAACAGAAAACAATTAAGTTGCCCCACAAAACCCTTAAAGAATTGTGTTGTTTCAGCTTAAAGTACGTAGATTGAAGAAACAGCAAACAATGTTTTTGAGTGTAGTATACGGCAAACTTTACTGATAAATATTCACCAAAAAATTGAGTACCATCATTTTTTAAAGTACAGTATGTAAATTGAACAATCTTATTGTAAAATAATAGACTGAAAGATCAGAATAAGCACATACAGAAACCCACCCACAAACAAACAAACAAACAAACAAACATTGTTTATTAATATCAAGAATTGTATCTTAAAATAAATAAATGACCATTATTTTGAACCAATAAAAAGTACATCAGGCTAGAAGACTTAAAGACTTTTTTTTTCACAATTTTATCTAGGCAACTCAACAATTGCGATTAATAAACCAAGTTGAGCTTTCAAAATTAAACAAATCAATATTTCTAGGCCATTTGACTATTTATTTATTTGTTTTCCTTCGGCTTCCATTTGACCATTGTTATACAGTAATAATCAGAATGTTATTACTCATAAAACAGACAGCAGACAGCTTTACTTGCTTGGAAACAATAAAGTGATTCTCAGGGTGCCAGGAAAGCCTCCCAAATCATTCAAATAAAACACAAACACACCTTCTTAGGACAGACTCCTAAGCATTTCCTTCTTCCTGAGACCAACGCTTCCTCTAACTCTCTATTGCCAGTATTTTTTCTATCCATCAAGTATGATAAAAGACCAGCGCTTAAAGCAAAAAAGGAATCAATAATGTTAGAGGTAAGGTGTGTGGTGCACAAGCAAATTCTGGGGTGTTTCTGTTTTATAAGGGGGGCTGACCCTGACTGCACTGCTGGAGAAGGGTTTGCCATATTTCATTTGGACCATGGTGGGCTAAAACAAACAAATGTACAACATCATCAGATAAGACTGTTGAGACAACTGCCAGACACCTCTTAAAGAGTTACAAGAAGATCCCAGTACCAAGCACTGGAACAAACAGCACTTCTGCCAAAATACATCACTCTGCCATAGAGACTTTTAACCACTTGCACTTTGTTCCTTGATCTTTAGTGGTATTCCTTTAGTTGTAGATTGATTATGATCTTTTGGTTAATAAAGTTGTATTTATTACTTCTCTATTACTTTGTTGTGATGGTAAATATGCTTCACTGTTAACAATTTTATGTAGAATCTACAGTAACTTACTGGCAGCAGTTCACCAGTGAAGTACTGCGAATTAATTACAGCAAAAATATAGATGTTACAGTTACATGACCATTTACTTTGCTCTGTTTGTTTTTACAGTATTGTTATTTTCACAATGTAACTTTAAAATACAGTAACATACTGCATAAATGCCCTACATTAAAATTCAGTGCATATTAGTTAAAAGCTGTAATTTACAAAATCGTTAACAGTGTAAAGTTAAACTCAAGGCACCAATCTACACTAAAATGCTTCACAAAATTCCTTTAGGTTGTCCTGAGACAAATCAATTAAGTTAAATTTTAAGTAAATCAAACAAAACAATTAAGTTGTCCCTAAAAACCTTAAGAATTGTGTTGTTTCAGTTTATTTTTAATAAGTAGTTTAAACAAGCAGCAAAAGTCATTTTTTGAGCTTACTCACAACAAAGAAATTTTCCTTTCTTTAAATTTTCTTAACTTATAATAATTTTCACTTAGATTTTAACTATTAAGCTGTGTCTTTGTGAATTGTGAATTATTTGTTTTTCACAACAAATATGTTATGGTCACATGAGGTGGTTTTGGAAGTGTGCAAAACATAGTTAGGGGCCAATCACACCTAACGCGATTTTACGTTCCATGAACAAAAGGCGCACATTACTGACTTTATTGACAACAGGGTTCGAGTGCGGTAAAAAACTGTTTCAGAAAGTAGGTAAGACAAAAACAAAAGCTAAAAAATTAAAGAAACAAGTAAACAACAGGGTGAGAATGTGGTAAAATCAGGAAACATGTAAAAATCAGGTGAGGGCATTTCATTTTCTGGATTGTAGTTTAAACACTGTGGCCGGGTTTAGGAAAGTGGGTCGGTGGGTCAATCTGTGCTTTTTAAAACACTATTGGTTGGGATTAGGGAAGCGGGAGGGTGGGTCAGTCGATTGGTAAGTCAGTCATTTAGTTAGTAGATAGTCAGTCGACAACGTCCTCTGGTGGATTTATGAGAGAACAGGTGAATGGCACAGGCAGCAGGCAGTTAAAACACAAGGCATGCAGGGCGCATAAGTAAGTAGCAAAACACTTGCGACCCTTAGTAAACCATTCAAAAGATGCGCCCTTTAACGCAAAAAGCATGTTTGGTGTGATTGGCTCCTTAATGTCAATAATGGGAGATGGAAATGCAATTACTGAACAAAATGACCCCATTACACTTGCCATGTTTAGTGTCGTCATGACAACTCAGTAATTAGTATGGTACTAATTATGTATATGTTGATGGGCTTTGTCTTGGTGGCATGGATCTGCTATGCTGCTGCTGCTTTTGATTATGATTTGATCAGTATATTCATATACATGCAATCTGAGAATATAACATACTGCTGCTGCAAACATAACATACATGAAACCCTTTTTGCAGATCTAAACACAGGTGGAGCTGGGATTGAGGAGGGTCTAAAAAACCTGCGGTGCATATTCCTAGCATAAAACAACACTGAGGTATTTACAGTTTTTCTCAGTCACTTTGGTGCATTTCTCATTACACTATTTACATTTGCACAACAGTTAATGCATTTCTCAGTCATCCTATATAAAACTAATAGTCCTCATTTCATTACTTGAGTCATTACATACAAAAATGGTGAACTAGTTGACAAAATCTGTCAAACAAATTTTATAAAATAAAATTAAATCTTTATTTTCCTGAAAATGTCTTTAAAATTTAACAATTTGATGAATGATTTACAGACCTGTGTATGTTGTAGGCTTAGTTCCAATATGTACTGCAATATTGTGTACAGTTGTGCACAGCTCTACCTAAAGGGAGTTTATGTTTGTTGTAAATAAGGGTGTATTTATTCTTTTGCACAATGCTGAGTAAATTAGGATTGCAAAGAGCAAATGCAGTAAAATTGTGAAACATACATATTTAGTGTCTTGTACTCAGACAACTCACTCAATGCAGTGATGTCTCACTTTACTGTAGTTTTCAAACGGCTGTGCAAATAGTCTATAGTGTTGTCTTGGGCATTTTTAGGAAGTGTCACCAAAATCTAACTTTTTTTGCATTGAAAACAGAGTAAACTGTCATAATGAAAAAATGACTAAGCCATTTGAATATCTTGTTCATAAACAATGGTGTCAGGACTTTTCATTTTGACGATACTGACAGTTTGATTGACATGAACACTTGCTTTTGAGGAATGAACTATCCATTTTGAGCATGTGATGCGGTTTTTCAGGCTATCAACTAGGTTTTGCAGTTTGCACTAATTGTTTTGAAAAATGCATTAACTGTTGTGCAAATGTAAATAGTGTAGTGAGAAATGCACCAAAGCGACTGAGAAAAACAGTAAAATGTTAAGGAACAACCTCATTGCCCACATTGCCATATATTTGATGATGTAGGCATGACCTACAGTATCAGCCTACTCGCACATGGAGTTTCATAACAGAACTTTGCATAATTTCAATTTATACAATAAAGTAGCTTTCGAAAGTGGTCACCTGCTTTTAACTGTACCAAAGTGTCATTTTAAAACAGGTAAATAGGCTTTATCTGTGGTTGATCCCAAACTCTGGAATGTACAGTGGTTGAGAGAGTTTAAATTGCTGCATTTTAGGAAATTACAAGCAATTACAAAAACATTTGCTGCAAATCTTCACACGCATACACATTAAAAAAACGTGCTGTATTTTCACACAATGCAAATAAATTAACAAACACGCGCTGCATTTTCTGACAGTGCAAACAATTTACAAAAACGTGCTGCATTTTCTCACAACACTTGCAAAAATGACAGAACACAACGGAAATGTTTCAAAAAACGTGATGGATGACAATTGCTCAGTAAAGAAAGGTGTGTTTTTTTTTTGTTTATGTCAACATCCCGATTCCCTTGTCTTTTTGTATTTTGTAGCTGGGTGTGTCACGTTTTTGAGTCACCCCTGTGTTCCGTACATTTTCTAAATTTGTTTGCGCTGTGAGAACATGCAGCACATTTTATTAATTTGTTTCTGTTGTCATGAGTTTTGTGTTTGCATTGTGAGGATCTGCAGCACAAGTGCTGTTGAACTAATGAAACCCATTAAGCTCTCTTGCCCACAGTAGGAAGGTTCTCCTCTTATCATGTGAGATCTGCTCCTTCTCTGGACACTTTTAAATTTAGACTCCAAATCTCCAAATGAAGCTCATCTTGGCTTGATTTCAACAAATTGTAATTAGAAATTGTCATATCACAACCATGATTTTGTTTTGAAGTATGTGTAAAAATGCATTTAGCAGGTTCCCTAATAACTGACCCTCTCAAACTTAAGGGATAGCTCAAACCAAAAATGATTTAATCATCCTTCACTGCTTTTAAAACTGTTAGAGTTTCTTTCTTCTGTTGAACACAAAACAAGATATTCCAAAGAATTTTCAAGTTAAACAGCTATTGATTTCCATATTTTTTGTTCCTACTATTGATGTCAATCGCTACACTGAAAAAACATTCATTGGATTTACTTAATATTTTTAAGATAAGTGAAAGGGGCGAAGCAGTGGCACAGTAGGTAGTGCTGTTGCCTCACAGCAAGAGGGTCGCTGGGTTGCTTGGTGTTTCGATTCTCGGCTCAGTTGGTGTTTCTGTGTGGAGTTTGCATGTTCTCCCTGTGTTCGCGTGGGTTTCCTCCGGGTGCTCCGGTTTCCCCCAGAGTCCAAAGACATGTAGTACAGGTGAATTGGGTAGGCTAAATTGTTTGTAGTGTATTGTGTGTTTGTGGATGTTTCCCAGAGATCGGTTGAGGCAGGAAGGGCATCCGCTGTGTAAAAAACGTTCTGGATAAGTTGGCAGTTCATTCCACTGTGGTGACCCCAGATTAATAAAGCGATTAAGCCGACAAGAAAATGAATGAATAAAGATAAGTGAAAGCAAACTATTTATATAAACAAATTCAATATAGTAATGTTTAACTTAATCTGTTTGTTTAATTTCAGCCCATATACATTATTTGCAACCACTTACCTTAAAAAAATGTAAATACAATGAATATTTATTTCAGTGTACTTTGTTCCAACATTCTTCAGAATATCTTGTTTTGTGTTCAATAGAAAAAAGAAATTCATTGAAGCTTAGAGCTCAGCTTAGAAAATGTTCATTATTGGATGAACTATCCCTTTACATGACATGTGACTAAAACCCCTCCAACCCATAAAAATGTTGTGAACAGTCATGTCAAAGTTCAACAGTCATGTCAAAGCAGTCAGTAAATCAGCATACTATCATCTCAAAAACATAGCAAGAATCAGATGCTTTGTTTCTAGTGAAGATTTAGAAAAACTTGTTCATGCTTTTATCAGCAGCAGGGTGGATTACTGAAATGGACTCCTCACTGATCTTCCTAAAAAGACAGTCAGACAGTTGCAGCTCATCCAGAACGCTGCAGCCAGAATTCTAACCAGAAGCAGGAAATCAGAGCACATCACACCTGTCCTCAGGTCTTTACACTGGCTGCCAGTTACATTCAGAATAGATTTTAAAGTATTATTACTGGTCTACAAATCACTAAATGGCCTAGGACCTAAATACATTACAGATATGCTCACTGAATACAAACCTAACAGATCACTCAGATCATTAGGATCATATAAACTAGAAGTTCCAAGAGTTCAGTCAAAGCAGGGTGAATCGGCTTTTAGCCACTATGCCCCCCGCTGCTGGAATCAGCTTCCAGAAATGATCAGATGTGCTCCAACATTAGGCACATTCAAATCAAGACTGAAAACACATCTGTTTAGCTGTGCCTTTACTGAATGAGCACTGTGCTGCATCCAACAGATTGCTCTATCATGTTTTTCTCTTCTTCTTCATTCTTTTATATCACATTTTACCTGTTTTTATGTTTTGTTTTGTTTTTACGCATTTTTATTATTTGTTTTTATTTTTATTTTACTTGTTTCTTTTATTCTTGTTTATGTAAAGCACTTTGAATTGCCACTGTGTATGAAATGTGCTATATAAATAAACTTGCCTTGCCTTGTGAAAGCATCCCCTCACTTTCACACTAAAGTCTCTTTACTGAAACTCATTTGTCCACAATCAGCACAAGCAAACCACTTGTCATCTTGACTTCTTGACATTTAAAAACAAAAAAAACAAAGAATGCTTTCCAGATGTCATTAACATTATCAGAGGGGGTCAAAGGCAAACAATGCAAGGCTGAACTGCTTATTAGCAGCGGAAAATTCCTCCGTGCTTGTGTTATTCATCCTTCTGTGTGAATGAACAGTGAGTAATTTAAGAGCTGGGTAACAGAGGTTAGAAAAAGGGCCCCTGCTCTGCTCCACTGGACCAAAAGACTGCTTCTATGTAGTGTGCCGGTGACTCCATTTAGTTAGCAAGTGTCACTTTCAATTTATGCATATGGAGAAACATGCTTCTGTGTGTATATGTGCACAGACAAGTGTCCCATTCAGCTTTCACTTTTCTACTGAAATAGTTGTAGCTGAGACAGTAAGTTAAAGTATTAGAAACTACTAAGATTATTTTTATTAATTGTGGCAAAATGAAATTATTTGTAAATCTAGTCTATAGTTGCACTGGTATATTTATAGAATTAGTCAAAAATATATTGCATGAGTCAAAATTGTTCTTTTATGCCAAAAAGTATATTAGAATATTAAGTAAAGATCGTGTTCAATGTCCACTCCCTACACTCAAAAGAATCACTTTAGCTGTTTGTTCAAACTACTTTTTTAAACATGAGCTGAAACAATGCAATTCTTGAGTTTTTTTTGTGACAACTTAATTGTTTTGTGTTCAATCCACTTAAATTTGTGAAAACATATGAGGTAACGTAATTCCTTCATGTTGATCCAACACAAATCAATTGTATGGAACCCAGCATGTTTTACAGTGTACATACTAAAAATATAATTCGATTTTTAATTATTGATATTTTCAAGAACTAGATGTTTTTGAACCCTCGAATCCCAGATATTCAAATGATTATTTATTTTTTCTGCTTTCAGATGATGTATAAATCTAAATGTCAATGTATGGCAATCTTTTCAATAGACATTTTTACATATTTTGTAAGCAAAACTTTACAATAATGAAGATTTTTATCAGCCAATCAGGTCCATGAATTCCATAATTGCACTGAATGATCACTCGCACCTCTAATTTTAATTATTATAGACAGCTCAAAGTGGCACAATTAAACATTAAAAGATCATGATCTCATCTCAAACACATGCAACATGAATGATAATGATTTGCAAATGTTTATTAATCCTTCAAAGCGCTGCATTTGATCGAGAGATTCACTTTTTACATTTTTTCATTTTGTTACAAACAAAAAAAATAACAGAAATACTGGGAGAACAGTTTATAGTTAGATATAAACACTGATGTTTATGTTAAAGATTAAAAACACTGTTTGATGAAACTTGATGCTAGTGAATGTTGTAGCAATTACATTGTGTAACTAACAGCAGGCAACAAACCATCAAAATGATTTCACCGAATAGGATTTCAAAAATGATCAACCTATAATGAAACAAAGTTTTATGTGTGAACTGTTGAATCAATAATTGAAAATAAATATGATTTGTTGTACAAGATGTTGAATTTCTATATTTAGCATTATCAGCAACAGTAGCAAAGCTCATTTCTATTGAATATTTTCCTTTTTCTAAGCTGCTTTCTCTTGATTTTTACATTTTATTAAAATTACAGGTTCTAAGTTCTGTTTGTTAAAACCAATGTTTTTTGTAGTAATATTTTTGTATAAATGGAAAGCAATTGCCATTTGTTTCCTCCCTTTTTTTCTAATCTTAAAAATGGTCTAATCTGTGAGATTTGTGATCCACTAATTAAAATGGTGCAAAAAACCCCGAAACAATAATATTTATTACATCCTAAGTAAGCTAACATAATTTTTAGACAGCTGATTTGACAACCCATGCTCATTCGGAAAATGTACCTTTATATACATTTCCGAAGATCACTAACTACATGCCATGAGCTACTTTTTTTTTTGCAGTTTTTGTTATCGCAAATCCATCAGAGGCCGCTGTGTACTCCTTTTTAGATCTCACATTTCTCTCCTGAGTGCCATTCATGCCTGGCAGTACTGACTGTTGACTGACTGATTGACTGGCTGACTGACAAATGGAAAGACCCACCCTCCTCCTTCCCTAAACCCAACCAATAGTGTTTTCAAAAGCACCAATCCACAGTCCACCCACTTCCTTAATCCCCATCAACAGTTTTCAAAAGCTACTACTTACTACTATTATTATTATTTATTATTATTATTATTGTTGTTGTTATTATTATTATTATTATTATTATTATTATTATTATTATTATTATTATTATTATTATTATTATTATTACTTGTCCTCTCCCTGATTTCCCATCCTCCCCTTTTCCTCGACATCTTTGTCATAAATGGTATTACTTTTATTTTTTGTTATCATTTTTATTATTACTGTTCTGACTTGTCCTGTTATCTTTTCATTATCATTATTATAAGTATTAATACCATTATCATCAGTAAGGTTGCAGTTGTTGTAGTTGTAACGGTAGTAGTTGTAGTAGTAGTAGTAGTAGTAGTAGTAGTAGTAGTAGTTGAAGTAGTAGTCATTGTAATAGTATCGATTGTTATTGAGTAATTGTTACGGAGATTATAGAAGTTGTAGTTCATGTAGTAGTAGATGTCGTTGGTATAGTAGTAGCAGAAGTAGTAATGGTGTGGTTGTTACAGTAGTAGTAGTAGTCGTTGTTGGTGTAGTAATATCAGTAGTAGATGTTGTTGATGTAGATGTAGTAGAAGTGATTGTAGTAGTAGTAGTAGTAGTAGTAGTAGTAGTAGTAGTCGCAGTAGATATTGTTGTATTAGTTGTAGCTATAGTACTATCAGTAGTGGTAGTCGTTGTAGTAGTATCAGTATTAGTAGACACTTTAGTAGTAGTAGTCGTGGTTGTAGCTGTAGTAGAAGCAGTAGTAGTTGTAATATAAGTAACTTACTGTAGTAGTAGTTGGTGTAGCACTTGTGATTTATTATTATTGTTGTCAGTTATTACTGTTGTCCTTTCTCTCTTTTTACTCTCATATTTACTATCATACATTAATAAGCATTGTTGTTACTCCCTACCTCTGACTGGTTTCTTTCTATATGTTTTATCTATATCTGTGACACTTGCTTCATTTATTGAATGTTATTGTTCCTAATGTATGTACTCTGACCTGTCCACCAAGTTACCTTTACATGCATACACACACTCACACGCACACACTCACGCACATACCAGTACCTGACTATATTGTTGATGTTTTTGTTTTGTTTTTGTTTTGTTGCTTTGTATTTGTTATCTGTTGATGTTTTCTTGTATTTGTATGATTTTTGCATATTCTAATTAAAAAAAAAAAAAAAAAGTTTTCAAAAGCAATCCAGAAAAAGAAAAGCCCTCACCTGATTTTTACCACGTTTTTTTTAGATTTTACCACATTCTCACCCTGTTATTTACTTTTTTTTTGGCTTGTGTCTTTGTCTTTTTCTTCTTTTTGGAACCATTCTTCAGACTCGAACCCCGTCGTCGTAGTCAACTCCTCTCTGCATCTCAAGTCCGCTAACATACAAGGCGAGCTAACTAGACAAACTAGTAACAGTGGGAAAGCCGTCCATTCAGAGGTAAGAAGTCAGCTGGCAAGCACAAAAAGGAATGGTGTCATGCCACCCGGTAGCGTTCATTTTAAAGATGAAATGCAGCCATACGTACTTCTGTCTACATAATTCACAATCTCCAGAAATGTATATAGAGCTACGTTTTTAGAATGAGCCTGTGTTGAGATTTGAATAAAAAAAGGAAATATTTTGTAATTTCTTTCCAAAAGTGTTTTTTTTTTTTTAATTTTAGCTTCACTTTTGTCCAGTTTAACACATCATTCCTTTAAGGAAACAATCTTACTGACACCAAGTTAAATGCACACTTTGTTTTACCTCTAGGTGACTGAGTAAAATTAACAGAGCAAGCAAAAATTAACTTAGGTGCAGTTTTCCACTTCTAATTTAGCACCTTCCGGACCCACAAGACTTCCTTTTCCTGTTTCTCAAGAGGTGCTATTCTCTTTCGAGTCGACAATTTCCTTAAAAAAACAATGTTGTTCAGAAACAGCTCCTAATTTAAAATGTAAGTTGAAATCTCATTTTAAATGTGCTACATTTAAAGCCTGATTAAAATGTACATTTCCAAACAAGGTGACTAAGGTATGGAATGTGAGCCGTTAATGAAGCTTCACAGAGCAGCATGCTATCTGAACACACAAGGACTGAAGGGCTGGGCTTTTGACTTCCTTCCCAAAATCACTGAGAACTGTTTTCTTTCCCTTATGAGTCTCAGTGTTCAAGCATACACTAACAGGAAGCAGTGCTCAATTGATAGGGCTATTCAAACAAAAGTAGTGTGATAATCTGAGTGCACTCTATGGATCAACACACACAATGATGCATGCAAAAAAAAAACACTTCAAGAAATGCTCTATTACAATGGAGATCAAGAGTAAATAATTTCTTAGCATTATTGTATTTTTCTCTAAATAACCAACCAAACCAAGGTACTTTAACTAAAATCCAACGGAAACAGTCAGTAAAATTACTTTATAAGGGAATCATAATTACTTTTTTAAAGGATTCAACTACTGCTACTCAAAACACCACAATACCATGGCACTTCTCCAGCTTTACTGACTTCTGCACACACTTCGAGTTTAGTCTTTCTACAATCTGAAGATGAACATACTGTTTACCATCAGATCCAAGTAGATTAAACTTGCTTTAATCACTAAAGTGAACTTTGGAACAGTTCTCTGTCCACACAAAATGCTCCTCAAAGGTTTGTCTGGGCTTTTGATTACTCCTGCTGATGAAGGTTTGGTTTCTGCAACTCTTTCAGTCTAAATTCTCTCATCTTCTGCACATTGTTTGATAAAACAGATCTTGACTCTGTTCAGATCTAACTTGTGATCAAGTCTGCTGATCCTCAAGATTCTCTACATTATCCATTCTTTTCATGCATTTGACTTTGTGAGTGGCTTAAATAATTTAAGACATTGTACCTAGCAGATATGTTTATCCATTCCATTGTGCACACTTGATGGACGTGTGTGACTGTTAAAGGTCTAGTGAATGTGCATTTTTGACAATTACAGCCGAAACATTTATCACAGCTCTTCCAGAGACAGTGTTTGAGCTCAAATGCATCAAATGTAAAGCAAAGGAGAAGTGTCTTGAATTTATGAATAAAGTGTGTGTAAAATAAAATGTTCTCTGAGCCACTTTGCTCAACAAGACAGCCCAAAGGACATACTGTGGTGACATTTAGGCTAGTAACATTAATGAGATTACTAGAACATAAAACATGCTTTTTTTATTTTTTTATTTTATTTTTTTTTGCTCAGCTGAAAACACCAGCACTCTTACAAAAACACTCAAGTTTCTGCTGCTGCATTTAACCAAAGACTACAGAATACACAAGACATGTCACTCGTATAGCTTTGGATGGGGAAAAGTGTATGGTCAATATCATAGATACATTAGATGTCGCCTACCCTGTTGTTGTCTATTGGAAGGAATGTTTCAATAAAGCCGCCATTTTAGTACAGGCTAGCGCTCCTTTGAAATGAATGCGGGACCAAGCTGCAGTGGAGGACTGTGGCCATCTAGAGCCGGAGAATTACACATATATCTATGATCGGGAGTTTTCCCGGAGGTCAGTATGCAGAATTCTTTTTATAAATTACGAAAATTATATTTTACATCACTATTCTACATTGATGGATAAGTGATCACACAGGCATTCTTGACAAAAAGCTTGTGTTTGTGTGTATGGAAATTTACTATCTACCCACCTTGTTAGATTTAATCTAATTGGTGTCCTGAAACACACACTAGCCATCAATAATACAAGTTTTTGGTAGCGCAGCGTCCCGTTGTCATATTTCTTTTGCATTGTTTGCTGATTTTATTTAACATAACTAGCATAAGCTGAGTATTTAGTATGAGTTGGTGCTACTTTGCCTTATGGTGAATGCAGTAAGTGACTGTATTATCATCAATAACTTTACCTGTGTAGCACAAAAGTTCATAACATACAAAAACGCAAAAAAAAAAAACCTTACCTATGTAATGTTCTGCCTCAGTGCTTTGCCACTTTCTTTGTTTGCTCGTTACCACACCCGTAGACAGTGCTAAAGTCAAGCATTTTCATGTAGTAACACTGTCTTGGCTAGTGCAGTTGAATGACGATTGTCCTGGGAGCCCTGTACAAATATGGCAGCGCTATTGACACATGCTCAGAGTCCCTATGCGATATCTAGTGTATATTTCTATGGGTCAATATGGTCAATAAAGTGTATGGTCAGAATGGTCAATATGATGAATGAAGCCCCACCTTCTAGAACAAAAGCCAATAATCAATTGTTATAAACTGACAATTTTCCGGGGGAGTGGCTCAGACAAAAAGTGACATTTTCTTTTGTGTGTTTTGAGCATTTAGAATTGAACTAAAGAGACAGTTGTTTAATTTTATTTATGATTCCAAATCTAAAATTTAATCGCAGTTTTGGAGAATATTATGTTTCCCCGTTCAAACAGAATGCCCAAGCATACTGCCCAAAAGACGTTTCAAAGAAGGCCGCTGGGTGACATGACTTGCCTAAAAGGAACTTCTCAGTTAGGGTCAGTAACTCTGGTGTAATTTGAACGGAAGCAGGTAGTCTAACAATATAGTGTTCCAGAGTGCCGACATTATTTTTGCAACAGCATATGTGGGATTTCCGCATTCTTATTGAGCATTGGTACAGCCAGTGCTCAGGACTGTTACACATGCTGAACACATGACCAGTGCTTTCTGCATGTGCTTTTTTTCGCACAGTCTGTGAATGCATTATCTACATCATGGTTCAGAGCAGGCTTTACCAATATGGCAGAGTAAAGAAAAGGTGTGCTTTCCTTCAGCTTGCAGTAGAAAACCGTCAGTTTACTGTTAGGAAACCCACATCAGGCAAGTCTGATGTATGGGAGTCTTTTTCATGAGGTATCATGATAATACCTCAAAGTTTTACCCTTGGTTAAGAGGTCCTGCAGACCTCTATCTTTGCACAACATACAGTTTTATCTGTTACCTCTCTCTTTTAGTAGTACCCAATTTAAACGTGAGATTCTCAAAACCAAATCTAAATTTAGTCGGAACGATCGTGACGGTAAAAAAATTATTCTAAGCGGGCAGTGTGTGAACAAAGCTGGAGCGTGACTAAAAAATCTGTCCCATGCAGACCTCTACTTTGGTTTGACTCATTCTCCAACTGTCTGAAAAATTTTAAAAAATGCTAAGCAGTGAAACAAACGCTCAGCACCTCGTCATTCAAAAAAATGCTGAAATGCTGAAAAAATATGCTTACTAAGTAATTAAGTAAGGGGAACAGACAAATGCTTCATGATATTAGTTTTACTAAATAACTACACTACTCTCCTGCCTACCTAAATTGCTGGGATGTTTTACATGTTGACATTTTTAAATACCTCTATCTTTTACCTTTAATTTCTTTGACTTCTATCTTTTTCTTTTTTTTTTCTTGGTCTATATATAGCTGCTTTGACATGATCTGCATTGTAAAAAGCACTAAACAAATAAAGATCAACTTAAATTAATTGAATTTAATAAACTAAAAAAAGGGCATTTTTTTTTCTTTTTCCTGTTTTAAAGATATACTAAATTGAACCATGAAATTTGTGAACCGATACACTCCTAACTGTATGTAATTCATGAAATAAAAAATGTCTCTTTTACTCATGTTAGAATTATGTCAAACAGGACCAGGCAGTGACCTTGAAATTTGGGAAATGAAAAACATTCCACTCTAATTTTGTCCTTTAAAACATGCACTGCAAAGAGGTGCCAAAATCTAAAGATGAGATGTTGTTCCTCAAGGCTTTCAGGGGGTTGAAATGTTGCCAACAAAGACACAGGACACTCCAAATGTCACAAAGGGAAGGACACACAAACAAGACTGAATTAGAGAGCAGTTCGGTCAACACGAAACACAATAGGCCTAGTTTACTTTCTCGGCACACTCCCCTTTTCTTCTTCACCCTGCCCACAAAAGAGCACACTAAAACACTAATCAGTATTGATAACCAATACCACCCACCTTGGGCTTTTTGTCCTTAGGTTTGTTTGGGTGTCAAATTCCTTCAATTTAATAACATCTCTAACATTAGCTATAGTATAAAGTCAAAATGAAACATTAGCACAGGTGGGAAAGGTTTAATGGCATTGTAGTGTCACTTTACATAAACAAACAATTGCTTAAGTTATGTATAATATAGATGATGAAGCTTCAAAAACAAAACACTCCAATGAAATGGAGATATTATGTAGTATTTTGTATATTTAACAGAACTGGAGATCAATGATCTAATGATTGTTTACCATCTATTCATTTAGAAAATACATTCATTCATTCATTTTCCCTCTGGCTTAGTCCCTTATTTACTGTATCAGGGGTCACCCCAGTGGAATGAACTGTCAACTACTTTGGTATATGTTTTACACCGCGGATGCCCTTCCAGCCACAACCCATTACTGAGAGACACCCATACATTATCACATTCAAACACTCATACACTACAGGTCAACTTAGGCCCCGTTTACACTAATGCGTTTTAGTTTGAAAACGCATAAGTTTTGCTACGGTTACGCCAACCGTCCACACTACGCCGGAGTTCTCGAGCGCCGAAAACGGAGCACTTTGAAAACGCTGGAGAGGCCGTTTTCATTCTGAAACGCTGCTGCTCCGTCTCAGTGTGGATGATGGAAAACGGAGACATCTGAAAACGGAGGCGGGGCTGCAGACATTCGCCTCTCTGATTGGGGCTTTTCCTAATTATTAACTAGCCTACACACACAGTTCAGTCCTGCATTCTCTTCTTGTAAGTTCAGACTTCGCAAGTTTGATCAAGGCTGCAGTCTCTTCTTCTCAGTTTGATATGGACAACAGACTATACCGAGGACACGGGTAAACCTTTAAAGGGAAGTGTACTTTATAACTTCATTCACTACACCCTGGCTACGTTGTTTCACTTTCTCAACAATAAAATGTAAACATGATTTAAGGAACTGCCTATTTTCATTTTAATATTAGCAACTTAGACAGCAGAAATGTTGAGGTGTCGAGCTGCATGAGCGTCATCTTCACTGTGTGGATATTTATAACAAAACGGAGCCGATAACAACTGCCTCCTTTCAATTTCAGTGAAAATACAAAACACACCCTTTCTTTTGCTGAATATCAGTTTTAATAATCAATAATGGCCATTATAAAAGTATAACATACAATAAGTTTATACATTATAGGAAATAAAGGCAAGCGATCAGTCAATATACAGAATAGGCTACGTGGTTACATTAATTATTAACTTATCTTTGCGCTCAGCCAAAACACGTTACCTGAGAACAAGTAATAGATTCCAATGACCAAAGTCAGGGAATATGTCGTTAGATAAAGACAACAAGATGAATGAAATATCCCGTTTAATAAATATAGTGAGATTAGATCCAGCGGGAGATGCTTGATGAGAAGTCCGACTAGCACAGCTCTCATCTGGGTAGATAGGCTGCAGCGCTTGCCCGAGAGTGTGTGTGTGGCCACGTGATGTGCATTTTCAGCGTTTTGGTGTGGACGGAGAGCAGTTTAGAAACGCTGGGTAAAACGTGAGTGTGGACGCGGATCGTTTTCATTCTAAAACGCCGTTTTAAAACTAAAACGCACTTGTGTAAACGGGGCCTTAATTCATCCAATTCACCTATAGCGCACATCTTTGGACTGTGGGGGAAATTGGAGCACCCGGAGGAAACCCACACTGAAATGTCAACTGGCCCAGACAGGACTAGAACCAGCGACCTTCTTGCTGTGAGGAGACAGTGCTAACCACTAAGCCACCCTGCTTCCCTGAGTAAAACACACTTTAATAATCTCTTTAATAATGCTTATTATAACTCTGACCATCAACAAACAATCATTGGGTCCAATAGGCAAACAATCATAGACATGAATCATACAGCAAATTTTATCATATATATCCTCATGAATGCGTGTGTAGGTCGATAGGTAAAAAAAAGAATGTTGTATTAAAATTACTTAATTAAAATGCTAATTTATTTGTCCTCATGTCATTACAAACTTGTAAGACTTTTGTTCATCTTGAAACATCAAATCAAATCTCTCCTTCCCTCCATTCAAGTTCTATTCGCCCTAAAACGGTGAACTTTACTGGTGTAATATAATGTGACGCTGGACAATAGAGTGCGGATCTAAATGCAGGTTTTATTTCAGGAATGGTCAAGCAAGCAATGGTCAACACAAGGGCAAACAGACAGGCAAATCCAGAGTCGTGGTCATAAATAGGTGGATGGTCAAAGACAGACAGTGGATAGGAATAAACGATAAAACAAATCGAGGGTCATGCATAGCAAGACAAGGCAATGGAAACGCATATTAATGTTCACAGTGCAGTTTCCAAGACTTAGCAATAAAGTGTGTGTGCGATTTTTAAAGTCCATTTACAGTAATCAGTTCATGACCGGCTCCCAGCCGTGAACAGTAGCGTGGGAGAGGTGCATGACTGGATCTGTAGTCCATATAATGCACTTAATGGATATAATTTGTAGTCCTGTAGATCTGCGTGTCTACCAGCGATATGCCAGGATTAGATCACTGGTGATTGTGACAATTTGCTCTCATGCATCAAGCAAGCATTGTTGAGTTTCTGGGACTAATCTGATCAGTAAATACAGGACTCATAATTCCTGACTTAAGTCTTGAATGGTTTACCCACCAAATAATGTTCCTTTCAAAAAGTCAACACAGTTCAACAGGAAATCTGTATAAGGCTGCCGAGTAATCATTACAAGCTGTAAACGACTTTTATAAATTGCACAGGATTTCACTGTAATATGAACTGTACTTTACTGTAGGGTAGTTATGCAGTATCTTACTGTATTTTAAAGTTACATTGTGAAACTATTTTACAGTAAACATATACATACAATACTGTAAATGCATATACAGTAAGTTAAATGGTGCTGTACTTGTAAATACAGTATTTTTGCTGTAATCTACTTACAGCAAGAAACTGCCAAATTGCTGCCAGTAGGTTACTGTAGATTCAGCAGGAAATTGTTAACAGTGTACAATACAAACTGCCCTGTCATGCAAAAGCCTACACTGGTGCTCTCATGGGGTATCGTGTGTTTATAATAAAATCACAATAGAAATATAACATAGCAAAAAGCAGCTTCCTGTAGCTGCGGGACCATAAGGACCCCACAGTCTCCACGTCCCAGTAATTACAGTCTCATAGATCAGCAGCTAAAGAGAGTACATCAACATTACAGCACATGCGCTGTGCTTCTGCACGGTACACCTCGTTAAAAACTTCCACAGCGACTAACAATTACAAAGACAGCATGGAAGATCATTGCACATAAAATGCTCTCTTTGTTCCAGTGCCCAGACAGAGGAGGCTCTCTGTCATTGCCGGGAGAACAGATGGATTTGGTTCTGTGAGGAAACTAGAGGACGTTCAGGACCGGTCACATAAAGGAATGAGGGAAGGCATCCGAGATCTTCAGAATTTGGTCAATGCATGTGTTGTAGTGGAAAATTAACTGATTAGATGTAAACTAACACATAGCAAACTAGCGGTATAATGGGCGTGGTTAAACATATTGTTGCTGAAGCTTCAAACTGATGTCAACAATGAACGCTACTCCAAACGTGAAATCAATTGAACAGACTTTGACTAAAGATTACTTAATTTCTTTTTTACAGTGGATAAACTTGCACAGATTATTTGTTCATCTAAGGAATCACAATGTGCTCTAGCAAAATAAATATTGTACATTTTGATTTCACAGAGACTTAAGAAATAAAAATATTATTCTAAAAATATATTTAAAAAACAAAATTACACCAAAAATTATATTTATTATTAATTCATACATTAAAAATAAAAAATGATTTGCCAAAACATATAACTCTTCTTTTTATGTTGCATATTGAAGAGTGCTATTACAAAAAAAAAAAAAAAAAAAAAAACATTTTTTATGGAAATGACTAGAAACCAGTGTCCAGTGTCCCTTGTATCTGTGGTTACATTCATTAAACAGCGGTGTGTTGGGTGAATTGATGACTTTCACGGTCAATCACAGTCATTTCTGTTGAGCATGTGAACACAATGGCAACCGTGGTGCCAACCATAGACTATAAAAGATATGGACCTAGTATCTATGACGTCACCCATAGGTTTCTGAACACTGCAAGAGAAGCTACAAGTAGGTGCGACCAACCGTCGCCATTTTGTTCGCACATCATCGCACCCACCGAGGGATGCCAAACATGGGCAAAGAGGCGGAGAGTGAGCAGAGCTACAAATACCAGCAAGCATTTTGCTTAGACAGATTTTACTTTGAGAGAACGTTTAATACTTCATTACCATCGCCTCATTTGTGTTCTGACCACATGTGCTTGGTTGTTTACATCATCAATAAAAGTGTTTCAACTTTTAAAAACACTGCTTTAATACATTGAGTCACTAAGCATTGTTCCTATGACGTTTTTCAACAGGAGGAAAACGTAAATTAATTCCAAACACTTCAGATATAGTCTGTGTTAGTATATGCAAGACCATTTATGAAATCCAGGCATAACACTGTACGACAACGCTTCAGATGACTGTTGTACAGTCCACAGCTAATCAATCTGTCAGATTCTAGAGTGCTTTACAGGTCTAAAAAAACATTATAAATGATAAATGATCTTAAATAAAACAAATACATTTATAGAGATGGTACATAAGTATAACTTCACTCACCTGGCAAATGGAGGCAACTTGAACAGTTTGTGAGCACAATTAAGTGCACACAGCATGCCATATCATCTGATAATTGTAGGAAATAAAAGGCAATTGACTGTGTAAAGAAACATTAACCAAAACAAAAATTTGATGTATGTGCCAAGCTCAGCGGCTAATTAGCCGGAAACAGCTGAAGTGACAAGACAGCAAGCAGCGAGACCTAACTGTCACTCAATGCCCTTAATTATGCAGACTTAATAAAACTTAATAAAAACTAATGGGATGAGTTATAAAAAAAAATAAAATCACCCCCTTACAGTTGTCATGAAGAGTAATCATAGCTTTATGTACCAAAGCCAGCTTTTGTACCAGGCTGTAAAAATGTTTTTATCAGCTGTAAAAAAATGACCAATTTACCAATGCTGTCAGAAATCAACTGGATTTCCTGGAGCCAGCCCCCCAAGGCGCGTCAATGAATTGCAGTTTTAGTTACTTCCGTATTGGCTACCCGAGAGAGAGCGGGAGGTTGCCACTTGGTGCCTACATTAAACTACTCCAACCATGTGGTTAAAAATGTATTGAAACTAACTGAAAAAAAACATTAGGGATTATACATATTGATTGAACAACATTTTAGGTTAAATATCCAAGGGCGTAGAATTGGCATGGACTGAGGGGATGTGTCCCCACCAATATCCACCAATTACTGAAATGTCCCTACTAATAATATTATTGACTTCAAGATAAAATAATGCTCCATCAACCCTTCGTAACCTACACACGCACAAAGTCAAGTTTGCTACGAGTTCAGCATAATGCTATTAACCAAGGCTGTGCAATTAAGCAAAATTCGGTTTTGATTTTGGACTCCATAATTATGAAAAACAATAATCGAGATAAAACTGTTAAATTGCATCACACACCTCTCTAAATTTCTCAAATTCTTACCTCCTCAAAGCCTGACTGCAGTAAAATCATGTAACTTGACTTTTGCATTATGGGGCAGGATTGTTATTTGTATTATGAAGCGTTTATTTTCTATCATTAAGTCCTTTATTCATGTTTTTAAAAGCGCAAAACAGAATTTCTGCTGTTCAATGCATGAGCTCTGGGGATGTATGTCCCCACCAATGTCAAGAGCTAATCTACGCTCTTGGAAATATCTCACAATATTTACAGTGTAGATCTGGAAAATGAGTAGAAGATGAGGTCAAAGACCAAAATAATAACAGCAAATTCTATAATTTCAGTTGGTTGACCAACGGATGTGAGCTAGTCAAGAAACCAGACACAAAGACCAGCATCCAAACACAACATATGCTGGTGATCATCCATTTTGGATCTTTCAACAAAGCAAATACCCTCATAACAAGGAACAGCACTTTTCCCAGGGCTGAAGGTTACAGCATTACATTGTTTAATGGAGAGCAGCCCAGTTACAGAGCCTCTGATTATCACATCCTCCAGGACTGAAGTAAAGCGCTTCTCTGAGCTCCTCCATGCTGCTTCAGCTCATGGTAAAGCCTAATAGTCATTTCCTGATGGACCTCCTTCAAAAGAATGTTTTAATGTAATTGTCAGATTTCAGCCTGCAGTAGTAGGCTAAGTGAGATTAAAATGAAGCACAAAGACGTGCTGGATGATGCGCTGCACATGATAAATAAATTGGCCTGTGAAAGTAAAGCCGGCTTTCTGGATCACTATTGACAAACATTGGTCATTTCTATTCTCTATGCAAAGCAGAAAAACTTAAAGTGCCCTTATTATGCTTTTTCGGATATTACCTATTCGGTAGTGTGCAGTATGTGAAGCGGTGGCCAAATTGATTAGAACATTTGGCATATTTAAATGGTTTCTGTTGTTTTTGTGTAACTGCCCATTATAATATCCATAAAACAAATTTACAAAAACACCATTATGCTTTGTGAATAGAGATTTTCAGATACCCTTTTTTCCTTCTTGATATTGACTGATACCTGAGTTCAGAGTACTGAACCGATACCTGAGTGTGTATTGGTAGAAACAGTTGTGTAGCCCTGTATAAATTGACAGAATTGGATTATAGTGGGCTTCAGACCGATCCATTAATAAATAATAATTAATAAATTACATACAGTGAACTAGGCATGTCTCTAACACCCCTGGAGTCATTATACAAGAGAGCACTAAAAATCCATGATAAAAAACCTTGACTGTAATATTAAAAAAAAAACATTTTTGATAATATGGGTAAATATTCTAACATTTGTTTAGTTTTTTTTAATTATTCATAATGTTGCTGCTCCTTTGTTAAGAAAATGTTTACCTCTTGCATAAGATAAAATATCTCAAATGACATGCTCCATAGTAAGAGAAGAGTGTATTGTCCCTAGACGTAAAACCTCTTTTGGCCAACCATCTTTTTCTAATAGTCACAAGTCTATGGAATACGCTAGCAACAGAATAACTCTCATGCACAAACTACAAGATGTTTTCACGCCTGACCAAGGGGGGTGTTTTGTCAAATCAAATTTGTACACACCGGGTGTTTATATACAGTTTAGTCTGTATGTGATTGAATCTGTATGTTTTAAATTAGCAATTTTATTTTATTATTATTCTTTCTTCTGTTTGAGTGTTTTAAGATTTACCTGTCCAGGGACTGCAGCTGGAAAATAGCAATCTTGCTAAAACCTGGAACAACGCATTTTTTCTTTTCGAGGTTAATGTATTTTTTGTGCATGTCTCTGTTAAATCATTAAAACAAATTCAAAATTCAAATTTAGAGTATGTTTAATATCTGACATTTTTATTATCAGACATTCAACAATAATGTTATTCACTGTACTTTCCTGAAACAAGTTCAGTCACAAATCAAAACATGTAAACAGAAAAAAAATGTTTTGCAATATAACTGCATAAAACTGCGTAAAAATCAGAGCAATATATATATATATATATATATATATATATATATATATATATATATATATATATATATATATATATATGTATATATATATATATATATATATATATATATATATATATATATATATATATATATATATATATATATATATATATAAATATAAATTTTGTAGATAATTATACAAAAATTACAGCACTAAGCACTAAGAGAATGTAAACATCAAGCTGAGGTTTAAATCTGAATGTGCACTGTGTTTAATACTATTGATTCTTGAGTCGAATAAATGAATCATGTTGGGTTCAGATCTTTTGCTTGAACGCATAGACGTCGATACAGTACATCACCAAATATGAAGTGCCAGTTCCAGTAAAACGTGAACGCGCCTTTCCCTTCAGACACTAGCGGAGCATGGGGAATCACAGGACTGATCATGACACGAAAATGACGATCTCTGACAGATGGAGATTCCACAGTGGGGAATGAGGGGTTGAAGTTAATTTTCACAACAATACCACCAATAGCCAACCTAGTGCTGTGTTTGTTTCTGTCCTTTTTCTGATTTTTGATACAATAAGAGATGCTGCAACGTGGGATATTAGCCCCTTTCACAGATGAAACTGGTAAATATCCAGAAAATTTCTGGAACAACTTTATCGGTAAATTTATAAAAAAGGTTCTCTCACAGGCACGGACGTTCCAGAATTTTTCCGGAAAAGACCATTCACACATCCATTCCAAAATACAGGTGAATTCTGATGCACTAACCAGAAGTTACCTATAAACGGGCTCTGACGGTTTCACCTTTATGTAAAGCTATATTATTTTATGCAGCTGCTTGTAAGACATCCAAAGGCAGATGCGCACAGCAGATACATGTTTTAAAGCTTGACTACCTTACAAATTCTGTGGATGGATAAGTATTGTGAACAACTGCGATGAAAACTTATGAAGGAACACTTTCAGAAGTCGAGATGTTCATAATATGTGTTTCACATGCACACGCGACAAGCAACTGAAGCAGCTTTAAGGTAAACAAACAGCGGTTTATTATAAGAATTTTATCAATAATTATTTACACAGTTAGCATTAAAGCCTGCTTTATACTTCTGCGTCAAGTGACCGGCGTAACGGCCACCACGAAGGGCTATGCATCAACGCCGTAGCATACGTGTGCGTTTGACGCAGAAGTATAAATCAGCCTTTAGAAGAAACATTATCGTTATCTGACCAACATCTAGCAGGTTGTGTCTGGAAAATATTCAAAGGCTTTTATTTTCATAAACACCACACATGTGAGTGTTCTAATTGGCTAAAGTAGACGTCTCACATCAGCGCGTTCTAGACGAGAACGTGCTCTTTCCAGCTATCTTCCTTCTGCATTCACACAGTGCAGCATTCCAGCAAATTACCGAAACTTCTCTTTACGGAAAATTGCTGGAATGAATTTAACAGTATTTTTAAAATGGCCTGTTCATACATACAGACATTTCCAGAAAATTGCCGGTAATTTTCTGGCAAGGTCTGTATTTATGAAAAGGGCTTTTGTCTCCGGCCGTTTGCTATTAAAGGAAAGAGCAGCAGAGGCTATTATGTTTGAGACTTTGTCAGACTTTGACAGGGACATTGTCAGTAACTCATAGAGTTATGGACCTGTTTCTTCTTCCTACCGATCATAACATGTAAGTGTAATTAAAATGGTTGCCTTATTTTCTGTAGTTTGCAAAATATGTATTCAATAATGTGTGATCAGCCTGTTATTGGAGACCCCCAAAACCGAAATATGACCTTTTATGATGCAAAATATGGGCTCTATAAGGTAAAGAGCATTTTCTGGCTTTTCTGACAAGCTGCAAGTGGTAGACTAATCAAAACAGGCTAATTCAATCATTTGACCAATCAAATCAAAGGCAGGGTTTGTACTTTAAAAACCGGACTCTTAAACCAACAATTTCACACACTATAAGAAAAGAGCTGACACTGCAGTGTATATAAGGAGAAAATGAAAGTGTTTTTTGACCTTGCATGGGTGTAAACCAATTGTAGGAAAGCTCCAAGGCAAAATTAGGAACCTTTGAATAGCCTAATGGGGCTTTTTAAGTTAAAGCCAACAAAAGACAATTAGCCTAAATCATGCTCTGGCTTGTCCATTTAGCACGCAGCAATGAACCACCACCACAGGCTAACCTATATTTTGGTGATGCATTACCTGCGTGATGAAGGAGCTGAGCCTGCATTGCTTTCACCTTGGTCTAATTTGCCCGGGCGGACGGAATGACACTTGCTGACTGAATTTCTATAACATAGATCTGAGTCGATGTACAGCAGCGAGGCTATCATAGACACCCATGCATGTGTATATTTGTGTCTTCTGTCCTTAGATGACCCTGGATTAGCCTGCATGTCATCTGCCGATAGCGACCGCAAGAGAACGGCCTGTCTGCTAAATGTATACTTGAAATGACCCTGTGCAATCACTTTGCACAATACAGAAAAACACATGAGGTCAACTGCTGATTTGGCGAAGCCTCAAATCTCATTCTCTCTTCAAATTACATGCACGTCAGATTTATGATATATGCATGAAAAGACATTATGCGGCTAAAAGGACTCATATAACTCAGACTGCAATGCAGATATATGATTAATACAAATTGATAATGGCAAATTATATTCAATTACTTACAGCTGAGGTCAGAATTATTAGCCCAGAATTATTTACTGTATTCATGGTAAAAAATAAACTGAATTAGTTATTAAAAATGACTTAAAAGTGTTGGGGGGATGGGTGCTTAATATTTCTGACTTCAACTGTATATTTATTATTGATGTATTTTAAATGATAAAATGAAATAATCTTAATAATCATATAACGATTATTATTTTAAGTTTATTATACTTAAATACTATACTTGTTTAATTTACATTATAATATTATTACTATACAAATTATATTTACAGTGCTCAGCATAAATGAGTGCACACCATTTTGGTCCATTTGAACAAAACGGATTTATTAATCATATATTTATTAAAATAATATTTTATGAGTCACCAAACATCTTTAGGAATAGAAAGAGAATACATCTAAATTCAAGCTAAATATTAAAAAACAGATTACACATTACATTTCAACAAATTTTTTTTTTTTTTCTTGATTTTGTTTTTGTTTTGTTTTTTAAAATTGTATTTATAATTTTCCGTAACATACAAATTTGAGCTACTAATTTTTAAACTGTAATCGTAAGTTAAATTGTTAGATTAGCTCCAGATTTGGCTTCAGTACTGACTAAACTAAACTAATGTATGCACAAATATAACATTGTAAAGCTTTCTATAGAAACAAATAATAATTTAAAAGAGATTTGTGAGGGGGTTATTGAAAGAATGCCTTTTGAAATGACAATAGAACAATATTATTTAAATATTAAATAATAATAAAATCTGGCATTATTTTTATTTAATTTGTTTGTATACTTAGGTTAAACATACAATATTATTTATTTATTATAATTATTTAAAATAAATGGTTATTAAAATCTGAATTGATATAGAGGTAGATGGACTAGGTATTATATATACAGAACATACAGTGCTCAGCATACATAAGTACACTCCTCACAAATCAGTCATTCATTCATTCATTTTCTTTTTGGCTTAATCCCTTGATTCACCTGGGGTCGCCACAGCAGAATGAAACTTATTCAGCATATGTTTTATGCAGCGGATGCCCTTCCGGTTGCAACCCATCTCTGGGAAAAAACCCTCACAAATCTCTCATTTAAATTCTTATTTTTTATAGCTATACAGTATTATATTTGTGCATATACATTAATCAGTACTGAAGCCAAATCTAGGGTGTCACAGTGGTGCAGTGGGTAGCATGATCCCTTTACAGCAAGAGGGTCGCTGGTTCGAGTCTCAGCTGGGTCAGTTGACGTTTCTCTGTGGAGTTTTCATGTTCTCCCTGTGTTCACGTGGGTTTCCTCTGGGTGCTCCGGTTTCCCCCAAAAGTCCAAAAGACATGCGCTAAAGGTGAATTGGGTAAGCTAAATTGTCCATAGTGTATGAATGTGAATGAGTATGGACGTTTGGATGTTTCCCAGTGATAAGTTGCAGCTGGAAGGGGATCCGCTTCATCCAGCATATGTAATAAATATGCTGGATAAGTTGGTGGTTCACTACGCTGCGGCAACCCCTCATTAATAAAGGCACAAAGCCGAAAAGAAAATGAATGAATGAATGAATGAAGCCAAATCTGGTGCTAATCTAACAAAATAGTTTACAATAACAGTCCAAAACTCAAATTTATGTTATAAAAAAAATATTTTTTAAAAATCAAGAAAAACAAAAAGTACATAAAATGTTTACATTTAGTCGGGTTGTATTTATTTATTTATTTTTTTGCAATATTGTGCATGAATTCAAATGTACTATAGTTTGGTGTGTTAGGGCCCATTGCTGGCGCGTTGCTATTTTGAGGAACTAAAATAGACTGTTTAATAGACCAGCTGAGAGGAGGTCTAAAGTCCAGCGCAGAGCACAGTAGTTGTGCGCCTCATTTAAACATTGCTTAATACACACAGCAATACGCAAATATTTTTACAAATGAAAAAGAATTAAAGGATTAAACTGTTACAAAAATTATTATTTTCAACATAAATATAAAAACCACTGCCTCCATGTCTTCTTCATCTCGGGGGCTTTTTCAGTTTATTAATGGCAGTTTGCTTTTGTACAGTGTTATTATTTTTAGTAGCATTATTTATTATATGCATATTCATATTTTTTTTAATTAAAAACAAGCTTAGATTTGCCCACCTGTCAGGTTTTAGACCATATGGGGCACAGCATGTGTATGTGGATATAACTCAGTTTTTTGGTGGTAGCAGCGCTTGTGTTGTCAAGACGACTACGAACAACTTTTAAAGATGGAGGAGAGACTAGTGGTCACTGTTTCAAGTTATCCAGAGCTGCACTACTTTACAAATCTTGAATATCAAAATTTTATTAAATATTAAAATTATAACATCATCAAACGCAACACTTGCACAATATGCAGCTGACTCAGTTGTTGTTGAGTGACATACAAAGAGCATTGCGCTTTTGGAACATGAAAACATATTCGGTGTGATCGGCCCCTAAGGATGCACAAATGAACGTCTCCCTAGAGTGCCTTCTTCTGAAACACTTCTTTTCACATAGACGCATATGCATATAGATGTTTGTAAGGGCATAATAGGTCAGATTTTAGATAAATGTGTAAAATAAACATTGTAAATTTTGATAATAATAATAATAATAAATAATAGGGGTGACACAGTGGATCAGTGGTTAGCATTGTCGCATCACAGCAAGAAGGTCACTAGTTTGAGTCCTGGCTGGGTCAGCTGGCATTTCAGTGAGGAGTTTGCAAGTTCTCCTCGTGTTCGCACAAGCTTCCTCCGAGTGCTCCAGTTTCCCTCACAGTCCACATACATGCGCTATAGGTGAATTGAATAAACTAAATTGTCCGTAGTGTATGTGTGTGAATGAGTGTGTATGGATGATTCCCAGTGCTGGGTTGCAGCTGCAAGGGCATCCACTGTCTAAAACATATGCTGAATAAGTTGGCGGTTTATTCCGCTGTGGTGACCCCTGATGAATAAAGGGACTAAACTGTAGGAAAAAGAATGAATAATAATAATAATGATAATAATAGTACTAATAAATGTAATATTATTTTAGAAATTAAAATTCCAATGATTTACACCTTTTAAATATGCATTTTTCAAATTTTAAATATATAAGAGCAATTACATGCAAATGTCAACCTGGCCATAAAAAAAAAAAAGGTTTTGCCAAGATATGGTAATTAATGATTAAAGATTGGTAAGATATGCCTTGTATTTTACAGTACTTTAGAAATACTCAAAATGTCTCTGTCAATGTTTTTAAACAATTATATTTTATTATATTTATTTAAGTCACACAAGTGCAAATATCACATCGGTCACATCCATAACAGAGAGATGTCACATCCAGAACAACACTTTTTCCTCATAAATGCGAAAATGCCAAAAAAATAAAATAAATTATTTTTGTTCTATAAAGTGACATATTTTATCCTTTTGATTAGCATTGTTTCTTTTGGGTTGTGCAGTTTAATTCAAAGAATTTCTACAAAGTTTGTTGTATACTGCAAACTTGCATACTATTTTGGTCACATCCATAACGCATGTTTATTTTCTTCATTGAAAGTACAAAACATGTTTACAGATTGATATTTTTCTGGGGCCTGTTTCAGTAAGGAGGTTCAAACAACTCAGAGTTTAAACTTGAACTCTGAGTTGATTTACCGAGAGATTAAAAACTCAGAGTTTTCGGTTTCAGAACAGCTGATCTGAGTTGGGTCAATCAACTTCGAGTAGACCAACTCAGAGTTAAGCGCGCACACCGTGACTTTAAAAAGGCATTATCAATGGAGCGTAGACATTACGAGTGACTATGGGAATATCTTATAAAAGAGATCACCATTTCTTTCTCCAGCTGAACTTGATGTTCTCATGCAAAGTTATAGCAAATATGAGTGTGTATATATTTGAAAAGAAACAACCATCAGTGAAGAAGAGACAGTTAGCGTGGGAAAACAGCTGCTCAAGTTAATGCCTAATTTCACTTTTTAAGTATTTAAATATTTAAGTATAATAAAATAAGTAATGTAATTTGTGACGTTTATATTTTTTTTCTAAACTTTTTTATACATTAGTTTTAAATGATTTAACAGTGCACTTGTGTGTCTGCCTTTTTTATTGATCAAGTGATAGAGGTTAATATAACTTTTAGAAGGTAAGCAGTACTAAAAATAATTTTTAGAAAGAATAATAATCCCATTAATCTAGTTACAGTGCATGTCGAAGGTGAATTTAATTTAATTATTTATTAAAAAAGGATAAGCCATTCTAGTACAGTTCTTCTGTGTGTGACTAAAATGTAGGCAATAGCTATGTTTCCATCCAAATATATTACATAAATTTATGTGCAAAACTGGCATATTGCATAAAAGATGCGAATAAAATTCCATCCAACGAGTCAAAGAGAAAAAAATCGTCACTTCCTGATTAAACTGGCACCAAATATCAACAGTAAAAACAGAATTTACTGTGGTAGAAGAAGCTGCGTCAATTAATTCTTTATTTAGCCTAATTAATGTACTTGCGCCTCGATGTCAGAAGACAATGCTGAAACACAATGAACACGTGGGGGCGTCTGAAGCCATGAGACGCAGAGACTCTTGACACGCACCAGACGTTCGGAGGTAATAATAATATACACTAATACTGAAACAGTTAAGGCATTTTAGAATGACTAAAACAATATTTAAGACATGTTACAGTGTGCTCAGCTTGCTGGTTTGTCCATTTACACACATTTTCATTATCATATGATCATGATCTTTTTTTTAATGTACATACTGTAATTTGTTCAGTAAAAGTGTTTCCATCGTAGTTTATGCGCACATTTTCTATCGAATAAAAGTTTATCCTACTCAGTTATGCGCGTTTTTTTAATGCATATTTTAAAAAGTTATGTGCATCATGACATTTCTATCAATCGTTTTTATGCACGTATCCAAAATGAGCATAAAAATAGGTGTGTGGAAATGTAAGGCTAAGGCGAGAAATGCCGCTTCATCTTTAAAAAAGGGGAGGAGACAGACAGAAACTCTGAGTTTAGAGAATAAAACCTGCTTCTGACCAGGTTAGATTCACAGAGTAAGTTACCACAGTAACTGACTCTGAGTTAAAGTTACCTTTCTTTCAGAAACAGGCTTGACTTACCCTGCTTTCTCGAGTTTAACAAACCTGCCATTTTGAAACGGAAAACCCAGAGTTTCTCTCATTTCAGGGTTAAAATACTCTGAGTTTTCAGTTAACCTCCTTTCTGAAACAGGCCCCTGGTCCCTTAACTCTGTGGTCAGTTGTTTTGGAAAATATAAACAGATGTTTCAATATAATGTTAGCATAGACATTATGTTTTGAGTTTTTACTACAAATGTCACATCCATAACGCTGAAATTGCTTATAATTATAATTACTATTATAAACCTTTATTTTAAAACTGAACCAAATATGTCCAAAAATCATCCAGCCTATAAACTGCTCTATCAGTACCCACACAAACATGTTCAGAATCCCTTGAAATTATCAACACAACACGCGTCATGCATAAATAATTATAAATCATTTTAATCCAGCCATTTAGTCTGCCACCTAGTCTGGTTAAAGTCTCCGCACAGTGTGTTTATGGCTACATCCAGTTACGTTCCTCATGACTTTAGTCAGCACTTCTCCTGTCTGACCTGCAGAAAGCCAACATTAAACAGCAGCTCTGTCAAACGTGAAGCACCGTGACCCATGACCTAACCCTACCATTTGCAAAAAGCTTTATTTATGCTTAAAGTTGCTTGCTGCATCCATTTCTCCACCCTTCCCATTGCTATACAAACTACATGATTATAGTTATTGCGTTTAACATACCACTTCCTTTTGCAGTGTTGCAGAAGGCGGAGAACTTTCTCCTATTTTAACCTAATATTTAAGGCAACAAAAGTGGAAGGTGCTGCTGGCAAAGAGCTTTCAATACTTTCAGACTCTGCGGCTTCAGTCCTCTTCCTCTCCGGCACTGAAGTACACCCTCCACCCCCTTCCCAAACAAACCGGCCCTTTCACTTGTTCATTTACACAAACACTTTACAATCATTCCTTTCGGGTTCATCACTCAACATAACTTACACGCTGTATCCCAAATGACCTATAAAATGTATGGTTGTTAAATTAATTTGTTGTAGCATTAAAGTCTTAACTACCCTACGTAGACTGAAGAGTTTAATAGGGCTGGGCGATTTGGCCTAAAACCTAAATCTTGATTAATTAAACATTTTAACTTGATTACGAATAATGAACAATTATTTTATTTATGTATTTAAATTTTTTGCCTTAATAGTTTAGTGACAAGTTTTGTACAGTAAATATGTTCACATACTACCTTCCAGTGAGAGATTTTCGAATGAAGGGTGCATTACTTGATCTTAAAATAACTTAAGGAAACACACACGAGATCATTATTTACTGAAAATTAATGCTGAACAACAAAACTAATCAGCGCCACCCACGCTTATCACTGATATCAAACTGACCAATCACAAAGCCTGCAGGTACGCAACCGCGCAAAGGTTGTGCCGCACCATAAGTGTGCGCTCAACGCAAAAGACAGTCTTAACAGAGTGGGGTGACATGACTCCACATGCAGTAGGGAAAGTAACTAAATAAATCGACCTGGAATTTTTTTAATTGATTTTAGGTTATGAATGTCCATTATGATTACTTTTCGATTAATTGCCCAGCCCTAGCGTTTAATATTCAGCACTTCAGTTGAAAAAGTACATTATACTAGTAAGTAAAGTGATTTTTTATTAATATTATTTTTGGTGTTCACCGTGTGCTTGAAGCAGCCGACTTAAACTATTTATACAAAAGATTGGCATAGGACAGTGCATAAAAAATGAAATATGGTACACAAATAATGTCCAAATTTACATTAATTGTCATAGACGCCTAAGCACAATTTCCTAGAAATTGTATATTGTATGATGGGTACTGATTTTTTAGCTTCACGCCTGCACTTTATAGCTATATGTGTAATTTTGGTAACAGCCCCATAGCCTTAAGGCTGATTTATACTTTTGTGTCAAGCGCACAGCCCTCACTCTGGCTGTTGCCAACGCTGACCATTGCCGCGTGAACCAGTTGAAGCAAATGTTTCCAAGTGTCGAGTCCTGTGAAGGAGCTCCAGATGGAGACTTTTGTTTTGTGTTTACCTTTTGACTAAGGTTGTTGCACGTCTGCTGGTTCCCATCTCAAAATGAGTGAGTTCAAGCTACATCTACATTAAAGGGCCGTTCACAACGGGACCTTTTTTGCTTGCATTTTCCTTCGCTGTTTAACACCTCGTGACTAAATAAAGGACACCAATGTGATTGTGCCCACCAACGCGCAAAACGGCAAGCATAAAATCACAATTTTTAAAGAAACGTCTTTTGCTTGTTTTTTTCCTTCTCCACCAATCAGATTGGCACTTTTGTTCACATGCACAGAGCTGCTGAAGTTGCAGTAAACTGCACTTGGAGGCATTCAAGCGCAAAACTGTAAAAAAAAAAAAAAAATGCTGAACATAAACACAAATGAAAAGCATCCAGGGGCCTGTTTTAGAAAGGAGGTTAACTGAAAACTCAGAGTATTTTAACCCTGAAATGAGAGAAACTCTGGGTTTTCCGTTTCAAAATGGCAGGTTTGTTAAACTCGAGAAAGCAGGGTAAGTCAAGCCTGTTTCTGAAAGAAAGGTAACTTTAACTCAGAGTCAGTTACTATGGTAACTTACTCTGTGAATCTAACCTGGTCAGAAGCAGGTTTTTTTCTTTAAACTCAGAGTTTCTGTCTGTCTCCTCCCCTTTTTTAAAGATGAAGCGTATTTCTCGCCTTAGCCTTACGTTTCCACCCACCTATTTTTATGCTTATTTTGGATACGTGCATAAAAACAATTGATAGAAACGTCATGATGCACATAACTGTTGAAAATATGCATAAAAAACATGCACATAATTGAGTAGGATAAACTTTTATTCGATAGAAAATGTGCGCATAAACTACGATGGAAACACTTTTACTGAACAAATTACAGCATGTACATTAAAAAAAGATCATGATCATATGATAATGAAAATGTGTGTAAATGAACAAACCAGCAGGATGAGCACACTGTAACACGTCTTAAATATTGTTTTAGTCATTGTAAAATGCCTTAACTATTTCAGTATTAGTGTATATTATTAATTACCTCCGAACGTCTGGTGCGTGTCAAGAGTCTCCGCGTCTCATGGCTTCAGACGCCCCCACGTGTTCATTGTGTTTCAGCATTGTCTTCTGACATCGAGGCGCAAGTACATTAATTAGGCTAAATAAAGAATTAATTGACGCAGCTTCTTCTACCACAGTAAATTCTGTTTTTACTGTTGATATTTGGTGCCAGTTTAATCAGGAAGTGACGATTTTTTTCTCTTTGACTCGTTGGATGGAATTTTATTCCCATCTTTTATGCAATATTCCAGTTTTGCACATACATTTATGTAATATATTTGGATGGAAACACAGCTATTGCCTACATTTTAGTCACACACAGAAGAACTGTACGAGAATGGCTTATCCTTTTTTTTATAAATAATTAAATTAAATTCACCTTCGATATGCACTGTAACTAGATTAATGGGATTATTATTCTTTCTAAAAATTATTTTTAGTACTGCTTACCTTCTAAATGTTATATTAACCTATATCACTTGATCAATAAAAAAGGCAGACACACAAGTGCAGTGTTACATCATTTAAAACTAATAAATGTATAAAAAAAAAAGTTTAGAAAAAAATATATAAATGTCACAAATTACATTACTTATTTTATTATACTTAAATATTTAAATACTTAAAAATTGAAATTAGGCATTAACTTGAGCAGCTGTTTTCCCACGCTAACTGTCTCTTCTTCACTGATGTTTGCTTCTTTTCAAATATATACGCTCATATTTGCTATAACTTTGCATGAGAACATCAAGTTCAGCTGGAGAAAGAAATGGTGATCTCTTTTATAAGATGTTGCCATAGTCACTCGTAATGTCTGCGCTCCACTGATAATGCCTTTTTAAAGTCACGGTGTGTGCGCTTAACTCTGAGTTGGTCTACTCGAAGTTGATTGACCCAACTCAGATCAGCTGTTCTGAAACCGAAAACTCAGAGTTTTTAATCTCTCTGTAAATCAACTCAGAGTTCAAGTTTAAACTCTGAGTTGTTTGAACCTCCTTACTGAAACAGGCCCCAGGTGTGTACGAGCCTTTAGGTAGTGTTCAGAAAAAACAAAACACTGGCAAAGAAACTCGACACAGAGGAACACAAAAGCCTTCTGCCAGCTAGCGTTTCGGAAGTGCTATTGCAGAGCAACACAAACAGCATGCAGAAGTAAATACACAGCTACACGCAAGGCATGCGCCATGGGTCACGCCAATCACTTGATGCAGAACTATAAACTAAACTTTACACCTTGCCGTAAAATCAGAGACCGTATGGACAATCATTTTAAGTTTCAGAGGAGTGCATGAGCATCTCCCCGATTTGTGGATTTTAGCAAATATCATATTTATGGTCTAATAATTAAGTTCTACAGAAAGTGGCATTACGACACAAAAGTGTGACTATGAGGAAAACTTTAATGGTCTAAGGTGTGATTTAACTATGAGCAAGTGATCACCTCAAAAGTGTACTAAGTAAGTTTTAGTTTATGTTTATTACTAAATTACAGGCTACGACTATTTTGGGCTTTATACTGACATCTGGTTTGGTTGCATTTTCATTCATTCGAGGATTTTCTTACAGTATAGTTACTTTATTAATCAGGGGTCGCAACAACGGAATGAACCACCAACTTATCCAGCATATGAATTATATAGCGGATGCCCTTCCAGCTGCACCTCAGCATGGGGAAACACCCACATACTCTTGCATTCACACCCACACATACATTATGACCAATTAAGCTTTTTCAATTGACCTATGTCTTTAAATGTGGGGGAAACCGGAGCACCCGGAGGTAACCCACACGAACATGTTAAGAACATGCAAACTTTACACAGAAATGCCAACTGACCCAGCCACCCAGCCAACTGACCAACAGCGCTACCCACTGCATTACCGAGTCACCACTCACTACTAATTTTGGGCTTTATATTGACACCTACTGGCCTGGATGAATTCTGTTTTAATTTTTTGGCTGCATCCACTAAAATTTTTTGATATGTATATGGCAGATTATTTTTTTAATGTTCTTCTTTTCTTTTAGCATTTTTTGCAAGAATAATGATTTTAACAGTTTAATAAGGCCATGATGCTATCAACTAAAAGTCTATTCATGTGTACATGTTACTTTCAGTCATATTTCTTTTGAAGTATTCGCAAATGAAAAGTATCAAATCTATATCTATCTATCTATCTATCTATCTATCTATCTATCTATCTATCCTTTTATTATAATATACTAAACATACTACACTTGTAAACATTTGTCACTTCTGCCTTATGTTGCATGAAGAACACAACAAAAACAGTTAATGTTGTAAAATATTATTTTAAAATATAATAATAAATGTTTTCTGTGTGAATGTTTCCAAACATATTTCACGGGTAGGCTTTATATAATGCAAATACGTTTAATAAACTTACTAATATGCTTTGTTCCAACAAAAACCAGAGCATCTTAGCGTAAAAATAACACGAATAAGATAGCTCATGTAAGTTCATTTAAACTTTAACAGCTAACGGTGCACTTAGAAATGCCATCACAAACGTGCCATCCCGCAAACTTCCAGACAAACTCGCATGTTAACCTCAAGGTAAATCCAGTACAAGACGACTCGTTATCATCCTAAAAAAAAGATAAAGTATACCCACCATCACAGGCGCTGAACAGAAACCCGAGTAGAGGTAGAAGCCGACGGAAAAGCGTGGTATTCCCAAAGAAGTGTCTTACTTCCTCTGCCATGGTCTCAGACTGCAGAACTCAGCTCGTCCTGGCTGAATCAACTCGGAGTTTGAGGATCCACAGCAGCAGCAGCCGACCCGGACCGCGTGTGGGCGGAACCTCCAGTCCGGCAGCGGTTTCGGACTAAAAATAAATCGTCAACAATGCAGAGAGTCGCGATGCGGTCCGCTTTACACCCGTACGTCAGACAAGACGGAGCTTTTAGTGAATGAAGAAAACGAGGCTGCACTCCGAGTCAAAAAGCAAAATGACTCCTATCTTCAAGGGGGCAATAGGCTACTAACTGTTTCTTTAACTTCATTTGGTCGTGCTGGAAATGACCAGGCTGTAACATAACAAAACTAAGTTAGACATATTGGCATGGCTTTGACTCGATGGGGTGCTGGGAGATGTCGCCAGGTTCACTCAGATTAAAGAGTGAGCCATGCTGGGCACGCTTTCCATGATCCTTGTGTTTTATTTATGTCTTCCAAGAGTGATAAATCCCCAGCTGAGTGGTGCCATTTACACCGATCAATCATGTTTATTGGCCCTTTTCTGAATGTATGAAACTCTTTTCTGGAACATGATGCACAGTATATACACAAAACTTTAGGTGGAGAGGACAAAGTTTTCTTAATTCTACTAGTTCCTAATGGCATTTGAAAACGTTTTAACATATATATATATATATATATATATATATATATATATATATATATATATATATATATATATATATATATATATATATATATATATATTCTGCATAATTGATGTTCTTTGTAGTTTTGCAAAGAAAGTCATTGCTTTTTTTAAAAACTCTTTCACTTGTTTGGTATTTGTTTGATACAATCAGTGTTAGCACCTGGACATCCTTTTAGACATCTTTTAGACAGCTTCCTATTGCGTCCATAGTTACTCCTGTTGGATGTGGTTCTTCTTCGTAGTGGTTTGCTGTAATTACTCTGGATTCCCTGGTTCTTCATACATTACGAACACTTGCTGTCTTAGTACAGATGTGCCAGCCAGACGTACACTAACAGTTTATCCTCTTTTGAACTCTGATGTGTTAGCATAATGTTGTGTACATTGCAATATTTTAAGCAAAACAACTCTGCTAATTAAACCTTTACACTCTGCCTCACTGGTGGAATGTGCGATCAATGAAGTCTGTCACCAGCTGCTCAAATTTAGCCATGAAACCTCCTACACTAAAATGGTCAGTGTTTCAGTTTCATTGTCCAACCCCTGCACTTTCTTTTTTAAATGATTTTTTTTATACATTAGTAATTTACAAATACAGCAAAACAGGCAACAAACAAAAATTCCAATGGTTATTGAAGTTAAAAAAAGACATTCACAAGACGTCAAAAACAGATTCTTAATAGCTTACAATAGACAGAGCTTTTAAATTTTTACAGCTTTGAGAGACTTCATTAACAGAATTATTTCGTTGACAAATACCTTGTATAAGGAGGTTTTGAAAGTCGACATTTGTGGTTGAAGAATTTACCATTTAAAATAATAAAATTAACAAAATTGTTAATTTTGTTTATCTGCATTTTTAAGATAACAAATAATTTATTTTGCATTCAATGTTATCAATGTATTATTGTTAGCAGAATAATCAGAAAAACAGTCTTTCCAAAATAATTGCACACTGACACAATCAACAAACAAGTGAATATGTAAAATCTTTAAATTAATTTATCTTTCTTTATTTGAAATGCAAAAATTGTATGGCAGTAGCCATGCTTTTCTCCAATTAACCTCCCATAATAATGAATTCCAATAAAATTTGCCTCTTGGAATAACTCTATTTTCATTAAATACTTGCCTAATGTCATTGTTAGTACTTTTATTGTCAAATTTATTTTTACCATATATCAGGAAATTACTTTCTGTATTTTCTATCTTATTATAAGTTAAATGACTGCACATTAAACCCCAGTACTTTCGCAATCCATATCAAATGTATGCTATTCCACCATAGGTTGTCTTTTTCACCACAGGGGGCAGTGTGGTGGAAATGAAATTCTGTACAGTTTATTGTTAAAAATTAAAGTTAGCTTCACTAATTAGCTTTGAATTAAAACTAGCATTTCATGTATCCAAAATACTCTTAATTACCTTAATTATGCTTGATTTATAAAGACAATTTTTAAGGTACAGCATGTTTGGAAATGATGTAGAATAAACATATTACTGTATTAAGCAATATTTACCATGATTTTTCTTCATGTGTTGTAGATTAAATTTAAATTCCCTCCATCTTGAACATGTGCTCTGATGTCACTATTCATTTTCTTAGAAAACACATAAACAATCTTTCACACAAACTTTTTAAAGTGACATTACTGTGTTGTGGTGGAAATGACACTGATACTGTGCGACAGCTATTTTGTATAAAAAATTATTATTGATGATAGTCTCACAATAATAACTATAAAATATTTAACTTATTTCACTAATGCTTAATTAAGATACATTAAGATACATTAATAGTTAACACATTAATAGTTACCACATAAATAATTTTTAAAAATGTTTTGTACATTGTTAAAGTTTAAAAGTGTGCGACAAGGCGAAAACTGCTTTTGACACCTAAAAGGAGTTTGATAAAGAAAGATGAATTTGAACAAAATATATATTAAATAATATATACCATGTATTATATGCTATATAAATAATAAATAATGTATAATAATAAATTAAATAATTACCCATAAGTAGGCCAAATCAAGCCTCAATGAACAATAAATACATTGAAGATCATCTGCTGGAATGGAATAAGTATTGCTGCCTTTAGTTTTATTTTACATTTAGTTTGATAAATATATTTTGTAACAACTACACATTTTCAACTTTCATATGTTTAATCTGTGTATCACAAAAGTACACAATAGGCAAAAAGACAGATCAGTTATTGGTTTTGTTGTAAACAAAAAAAAAGTTCAGTAATAGTACTGTAATTTGTGACTGAGGCTTGTTATAACAGACTAAAATAAGCAAGTTTCAATTAACAATGGGTTAGCTATAGAAATTGTTTGTGTGCATTGTACTTTGGGAAAAAATGCCCTTATTTTAGTCCAAACCATGTCATGCTTCCAAATGTTTTTCCTTAGAAGGCATGACATTGCCCTCTGTTGGTGAAAACACTGAACTGTTACATGAAGCTTTTCAACTTTAAGTAGCTTTAAATGGAGTTTATGAATATTTTGTATATAAATATCATGCAATTTAATCTTTAAGTAAGAATATGCACGAATGAAAACTTTTATAATGCACAAGAAAATTATTTTACACCCCAATTATGTAAAATCATATATTAAATACATACTTAAAAATATATTAATAATAAAAATATAAATCAGCTCGGGCTGCATGGTGGTGCAGCGAGTAGCACGTTCACCTCACAGCAAAAAGGTCGCTGGTTCAAAGTCCAAAGACATGTGGTATGGGTGAATTTAGTAGGCTAAATTGTCCGAAGTGTATGTGTAAATGAGTGTGTGTGGATGTTTCCCAGCAATGGATTTCAGATGGAGGGGCATCTGCTGAGTAAAACACATGCTGGATAAGTTGGCGATTCATTCCGCTGTGGCAACCCCAAATTAATAAAGGGACTAAGCCGAAAAGAAAATGAATGAATAAATCCGTTCCTTATCAAACAGCCCAGGCATCATAATTCATGCATTTGTTTTCCTTTAGCTTAGTCCCTTATTTGTCAAGGGTCGCTACAGCGAAATGAACCCCCAACTATTCCAGCATGTTTTACACTTCCGCAGTAAATAAATAAACTTTGTAAAAACGTCTTAATAAACATTGCATTTATTAGCATAATAAATAAGTCGATCTTTTACAAATATAAAACAAGATTGATTACATTTTTGTGGAAGTACACTGCAATATCACAACAGCCGGTGATATTTAATGGACATGAAAAAATATATATACATATATACAAATATACATCAATATTATTTCCAAAGCAACTTACATGCTGCATTAAATCACTGAATACAAGTTATTTCAAATAGATTACTTGTTTTTTGATGTTGTGAACACTCGTTCATTTTCATAATCTATACTGATTGTTAATTCAAGTCAAGGTGCAATCTGGATTCATTCAAACTTATTGTTGATTCGTTGCTCGCTACAGAAATAGCAAACTAAAGAAAGTCTGTGCATTTTGTTTTTCTAGTCTTCACGAAGGTAGGCCTCTGGAACGTCTTCCAGATCATGAATGTCAATGCTGGAGGCGTACTCGGCCATTCTCTGGATTTCTTCAGCTTTTGTTTCCGCCAGTTTTTTCTCCGCTTCTTTTGAGATCTTCCTAATCTCTTCCACTTTAGATTGAGCCACTTGCAGATTAGTCTTTGTTGCTGTGCATGCATGCTCGGCTCCTGTACAAAAATATTAGCACTGAATCAATTAATAGACCATATCACATTCATATGTACATTTTATTTATTTATTTAGGGAATTATTCACCCATTATCCACCCCACATCATTTAATAATCCTAAAGTGGTTCCAAACTTATGAATTTATTTGATCACAAAACAAGACATTTCAATAAATTCTGAAAAAAAGTAGCCATTGACATCAATAGTAGGAACATTCATTAATTTTCTTGTTTAATCTGGGGTCGCCACAGCGGAATGAACCGCAAACTTATCCAGCCAGTTTTTACGCAGCGGATGCCCTTCCAGCATTCACACACACACTCATACACTACGGAGAATTTAGCCTACCCAATTCACCTGTACCAAATGTCTTTGGACTGTGGGGGAAACCGGAGCACCCGGAAGAAACCCACGCAAAGGCAGGGAGAACATGCAAACTCCACACAGAAACGCCGACTGAGCTAAGGTTCGAACCAGCAACCCAGCAACCTTCTTGCTGTGAGGCGACAGCACTACCTACTGCGCCACTGCCTCCCCCAGAGTAGGAACAAAAAATACTAATACAAAGTCAATGGTTGTTTGTTTTTCCAGCATTCATCAATATATCTTCATTTGCGTTTAATATAAGAAGCTGAAACTAGTTTAGAATAAATGGAGGACGAATAAATCATTTTATTTTTGGGTGAACTATTCCTTTAAAAGTAATAGGTTTATTAATTAAATAATTAATAATTTAATAAATAATTTATTATTATTAATTCATTAACATACCTGAATTGTAGGCTGCTTCTGCTGACAACTCGCAAATGTTGATGGCGTTCATCCAGTTTGACTCGAAGCGTTTACATTCTTCTAATTGATCACTAACCTGGAAAGAGAAAGACGAACAATGTCAATGCTGTGAGAGTGAGCTTAGATAACAAGTACGAAATCAACAAGGTCTGTTAATCAGTCCAGCTAATCAAGATCAATCTGATTGCATTAGTTCAACAGCACTTAGCAGACCTTGTTGGACAAAAAGTAAATAAACAGAGCACTTACCTCCACCCGCTGGCCAATGATGACCTGCCAAATGCTGTCCTCTTCAACAGGGCTCAGTTTCCCTATTGAGGCGATGTATCGCTTCTGAAGGCTGATGAGTGTATGTAGTGCCTATGGGGGAAAAGCGGTTAGTAAAGCCAGTTAATTTGATAATTCACTCATTAATCATCATGATCAATTAATAATGTTTATAAGTGTTACCTTGGCGTACTGTGTGAGGGCGTCCACCAGGGCTAGAGTGGTCTGAGAGAGGTACGTGTTGGCGCTGTCAGTGACCAGACATGATGCTCGACGAATCAGAGATTCATGCGAGAGATTTTCAACCTGCTGGAGAAAGGAAAAAAAGAAAAAGAAAAGATTTATTATAAACGTCAAAATAGTGTAATCATAGTGAATCATAAACATACAGCAAAGCCAGTGTAGTGTGGTGTGGTTTGCTGATTGAATGACTTGAGCCAATTCCTTCAATAAGTGTTAATAAAATTAAATAATGTTAATAAGCAACACTTTGTTTGGACTTAGTCTGATTCAGTTGATGTTGTTTGTTGTGGATTTATTTTTTAAGATTAAAAGATACAAATCAGCAACAAAAAAGGTTATCCTTTATGGTGTTTAATTTGCAAATTTGAAAAAAAATATTATAATAAAAATGATATGGGCTGGGCTAAAATAATACAGTATTTACATCATATTCCATTAAAAATGCATGCATCATGCATTAAAGGTTAAAAAGTGGATTTTGTAGCAAAATTGTAAATATATACGTATAAAACATAGGAACCCTTACCCTTATAAAAATTAACAGTTATATATATATATATATATATATATATATATATATATATATATATATATATATATATATATATATATATACTAACAACACTAAATAATGTGTATCTGAGGAGTGAAATGTGATGTATAACCATTTTTACAACGAAAACAAATGATAAACTTAGCATAGCAAAACTTCCTCAGGGAAACTATTTAAAACGTCCTATAGATTTATTTTCCTGGAAAAATTAAGAATTTACTTAAGCAACGTGACAGGTCCACTGAGATTGAAAACTGAAGTATACTAAAAGAATCGAATCAAATGCGAACCGAGTCAGAATCAGAATCATCTTCATTCAGATGAACAAACGTGTAACGTTATTATCGTTGCTGTCGCGCTCTCGAGTGTCCGTTCCTGCGGTTTGCAAACTGTCCACAACTTATAACATATATTTTAAAAACGCTTTATGAAATTAAGGTTGTTAACTACCTGTGTAAAAGGCATCGCGCAGAGCCCAGTGCCGACACTGAACGGGACTGCATTGGATCGAGCAACGTTTGGCAGGCGCTGCAGAAGTCGCTGATGAACAGAGCTGTTGCACAGCACGCTGGTCTTATCCCTTTAATATAAGAAACACACATTAGACACTGCATATATTTACATATAAAACAACTTCTCAACATCCATATCTAATTTCCAGTCTTACTTGAGAAGCTGAACGCATGCGGCGCTCATCCGCAGCACAGCCATATTTCTCCGGGCGAGCAGGAAGTCGGTCCGGCCTTTAAGAAAACTCCCACTAGCACACAAACCGCAGTTTTTAACAGCCTGCATATTGTTTAATAGCTTAATCCAAACTATAAAGAAATATTATATGTATTCCTTAAGCCTGTTTTTTTTCTGAGTGAAGCTTTTGAATGTTTAAAACTGACAGCACTACCCACCAGTATTTATACTTTGCTAATGGGACTCTGCCCCTTCATGCAGGCTATATTGATCCGTTTATTCGGACCCCTAATCTTGATTTTACTGGTTTAAGTTCAAGGAAAGATAGGGTTTGACGCAAGTGTACACACTACGTCAGCACAAAGGGCTGTGGTAAACATTATTTAGCTGTAAGCACATGGTGACCCTCTGCTCTGTCATAACACAGTGTGCGTGTATTGAGAACACACCAGACACCCAGTCAAATACGTGAGCATGCACGTCTCAGAGGTGTGTCAGAAAAACAAGCCCACTTGATAAGAAATCTTTAGTCGACAAAAATAACTGTCAAGACAACATGGGGAGCAGTAGCATGGGGAGCAGTGTTTACTGTGTTTACAGTGCTTTTGGAGCCTTGATAGCCCAATTCAATCGACCTCAACCAATAACTTATCTTTAAGCTTTGAAAAGGCACAGTGAATTGGTTTGAGCAGTTTCTCAACTGTTGTGTATCAGCTTGTTGGGAGACAATTGGACTATTTGTAAAGTTAATTCTTGTTGTCATGCCTAAATTGCAATGCAGAAAAGGAGTCACTTATGGGTGTTATAATTGGGAAAAAAAAAAAAAAAAATATATATATATATATATATATATATATATATATATATATATATATATATATATATATATATATATATATATATGCATATTTTAAGTTTATAAATATGTTTAGTAGGCCTACTACAAACAAAAACATTTGCTATCTTATCTTATACAGTAATTTATTCACACTTTACAATAAGTTTTCATTAGTTAATGTATTTACAAACATAAGAATGAATATTACTTGTATGGTATTTATTGATAATACTTTAACATTTACTAATGCATTATTAAAATAAAAATTCATGCTTGTCAACAGTTGCACAATGACTTAACGTGGACTAACTATGCATAACTATTTCCGTTAAGTAACATTAACAAAGATGATGCCGTTTAAAGATGAAAGAATACTGTAATAAATGTATTGTTATTAGTAAATACTGTACATGAACTAACAAACCTATTACAACCTTATTATAAAGTGTTACTCATAATTCTCAATATAGGAATCCCCAAAGCATGTAGGACGGTCTCTTTTTTTTAACCTATCATAGTCATAATTATAATAATAATTACAATTTATTATTACTTTTTGAATAATTTATTGTTAATTCTTAACTGTGCATAAATCTGTTGGCCAATATTATTGCTATTTATTTTAAAAACAGTTGCAGAAAACTGAACATTTGTGGTAAATGTTTAATGGTGGAGAAAAACGTGTTACATAAAGCACTTTTAAACACTTGTGAAAAGAAAAAAGTAGACAACAATAGTGATGAATCCCCTCAAGTGCTTATCTTAGGCAGCAGTATAAGAATGTACATGTAAACAAAGGGTTTATAGAGCTCAGGGTCCAAGTCACAGGAATACAGAGAAATCATGCACAGTAAAGGCTGTTTTGAAGTCATGATTGCATCATGCCTGAGTGGAATGCAAAGGCCACACAGCAGACATTATGGCATTTGATTGACGACATTTCTTTAATATTATTTAAATAATTGCTCTTGTTCAATGATTAGACTGTTTGACTGTAACTACATACTACATGTTTAGGGTGCATTAATAGATTTGTAATGTTTAAACTGATGATTTTATGTTGTGCAAACATTTATGTGTTAAACTTTAAGGTGATTTTTGCAGAGCAGTACTGCATAAATGAACTCGATTTGACAATGCAATGTGTAATCTTTAATAATCTTTCATGTCATGCGATTCTTATCATCAATAAATCTTTTTTACACATCTTTTAAGTCAATATAATGTAAAGGAAAAGTCTTTCTTCCACAAATAATGCTCAATCCGACCAAGAGAGGTCGCTACTAAACAATACACTGAATGCGAGAGGCACCTTCCAAAGCACTTAGTGTCCATACCTTGTCAGATTGTTCTACCTTCCATTCTAAAAGTAGGATGCACATTTTAATAATGCAATATGCTACCCATCAGATTTTGCTACCGGTGTAAAATTTAATGTGGAGTAGTTTGATATGAAGCTGTAGGAATATCACCCTAACCTACCTAATCCCTAACCACAAGTCTCCAACCCCAGAACCATTCAAATACAGTGTCAAATACAGTGGTAGCATAACCTGATGCGTAAATGTCAGGACACCGGACAAATACAAACTCTGGATATGATAGAGTGTTATGGATAATCATAATGGAGCACTTATTAATTACTTTTAAGTATAACAAAACAAGAAAAACATCCACACTGCAAAAACCATATAAATATAAATGCTATTCTGTATTGTGTGATTCATGTTTTTCCCTCCATTTATTTAAAATTACATTGATTTGGACCTTCTTTCAACAACTTTTAAGTTAACTTAATTTGAAAAAAAATTATAATATTATATATATAATATTTCAATGTCTGTACATTTTTTGTTTCTTTTCAGACTTATTTCTCTCTGTATTATTTCTTATACACTGAAAAAATCCTAGTTGCTTTAATTTTTTAAGTTGAATCATTGAGTCCATTGAACTTCTACTATGTGAAACTGACTTAAAACTGCTTGCATAACTTATAAAATTAAGTTAGAACATTATTAACTTAGTTTAATAAGTAATGACCTAAAAACATATGCTGTCAGGACTAATTGATCAAATACAGGGTACATAATAGTATTTCAAAGTACAAATGTCAATAAAAGTAACTTTGCTGAATTGACAAATTTTCAACACCAAAAGTCAACAGAGCAGAGATCAAGCTCCCATAATGCAGTTCACAACCATAAATAAACAGAAAACACTTGTTATCCACAAAATACTCAAACCTGCTAATTTACATGTTAGTGCGCATCGAATATTAAACAAAAATCTCATATGAATGTAAAGATGTTACACATTTTTCTTTTACTTATTTTTGAGTTATTCATGTAATTGAGAGATTGTGTTGTTTTTGCATCTGATAAAGTAAACCATCGCTGTATAAAATTTCTCATCTCTAAATCCATACACAAGAGGACTGACCGCTCTAGAAGTGATGCTGAATGCCAGGAAGTTTATAAATCGTACAGTCAGATATGACTGAATATCATACTGCATGACCACAGACTCAATGTAAGGGCACATCACCTCTGCAGTGCATAAAAACAGCTGAAGTATGTGCAGGGAAATAGTGCGCTGCCCTTTCGATGCAGATTTCTTATTGTCACCAGATGCAGCACGAGCAGCGAGATAAATCATTACATAGCAAAATATCTCAATTATTAAAATAACCACGAGCCCCACAATGTACAACAACCCCCTGGCAAACACGCGGATCTTTTCAGGGATCATAATCTCATAGTGGCAGTGTGTGAGCTGAGTCAAGTATTCATGAGAGGCTGTGCTGACGAGAATGAACATGTCAATAAACGGGTTTATGGAGCTCACGATCCAGATCATTAAAATCACCATGAAGGCTCTTCTGGAGGTGGAGATGGCATGGTGTCTAAGAGGCAGGCAAATGGCCACATAACGCTCCACACACATGGCTATGATGGTCAGTGGAGCACATGCTGTGACAGCCTCCATTAGCATGCAGATGGGGATACAGAAATGCAGAGGTAATAAAACAAGGTTGTATGACAAAAGCACCACAAGGTCTGTCAGGCAAATAAATATCAGGTCGACCAACAAAGAGTGTCCGAACAGTATATAGCGAGTCTCAGTTGTGAAAGTCTCCTTTTTGGAGAATATGAGGAGCATGAGGAAGATGAGATAGATGAAGGGCCACACAATGACCTGCGTCAACGCCAGTGAGATGTTCCTCCGCACGGGGTCCACCTGAATCAGCTGCATCTGCTCATCGCCACTGCTGTTATGAGTGGACATTCTGCACACATCTGACAGAAAAGAAACAGGAAAAAACTAATAAGTGGCATAATTGACATTCCTCAGCAGGCTAATTACAATATGCAATCAACATAGCCTACTGTGGCTATCCAAGTTCTGTATTCCAAAATCTATTGTCAATAAATAGACTATTACATAAATAAACCACAAATAATAAAGTAGGCTATACAGGTTAGATAATTAAAGCTTACATATGTTTTTAAGAAAATATCACATACAACCTTCCCTACAAAGCCACTACTTACTGACAGTAAGACTCTACTTTGACCATCGAGTATATTAACTGATGAAGCGCACTGAACATAGAGTTTATATAGAGTTTGACAGTACACTCCTGTGGACGAGGTCTGCATAGCTGATGACTTCTAGAGCCAAATTTAGATGCGCTTGTGTTTAGGGGATAGACGTGGTGCATTAAGACACAATCATGTTTTTTTTTTTTTTATATATTTGATATCTGGTATAAGTCAATACTTAGATTGTAGTTTATGTGCTAGAATAAAAAAATATTAAAATGGGACAATCAACTAGAATGGCAGTAGGCAAGATTTTGTTTCTTAGTTTTTTTGTGTGTCATTTAGCTACACTATCTTTCATATTCTGCCTTTCATTCTCTACCATGCATGTGACATTCCACATGCAGGATCTACTGTGTGTATAACTTTGTATAAGTATCTGTCAAATGTGACCCTGGACCACAAAATAAGTCTTGTTACATGGGTGTATTTTTGGCAATATCCATTAATTAAATGTTTAAAAATTTTATATATTTTTTTCTTTTATGCCAAAATTCATTAGACTATTAAGTAAAGATCACAATAAATTAATATTTTTGGCAAACTTTTTCTGTAGAACCTTTACTGTAGTATACATTTCTAAGAACAAAATTTTGACAACTTTATTGGAAATTGTCTCAGTATTTAGATTTTTTTTTTAACCCTCTGTCACGATTACACATAAAAGACGTGGAACCCAAATGCAAGTAAACCAGTCTTTAATGAAGATATAACAAAAACAGGAAAATAGGTAAATGGCTGGGAGTGCAGATAATCCGTGCAGTCAATGATAAGAAGGGAGATGGATCAGCAGCACCGATTAAATGTCCATGACAGACATCAACAGAGCAGATCAAACATCTTCTTAGATGTAAACAGGAAGCATCGAGTAGCTGCACAAGGAAAACAACCAGCCCACTCATCACCAGCAAAAACCAACGAGGGGAGCCTGACAGGAACACAGAAGACCGTGAACAAACAACAAACTGACAATGTGAGACAGGAACGCTGAACATTTATTAGAGCAGAAATGCGCTGCACCTGGAGCGCTGATTATCTGCTGAGCAGTGCTAGGCAACGTTGAGGTGACGAGGATCATGTGACCGCTCAGCTGATGACACAAAACAATAACACTGACAGGCACGCGACTCCCACACAAACACAGAGACAAAAGCACACACGCTAGCACTGCAACATACGATCGCTACATAACAAGAACTGTCACACAACGCAGACACATCAAAAAGAGCAGATATATCTACAACCGTGACATTACCCTCTCCCCAGATGAGCTTACCTGGCGATTGTAATCATCGATAAGATAATGATCCAGTATGTCCCCGGACGGGACCCAACTTCTCTTTTCCGGACCGTAACCTTCCCAGTCCACCAAGTACTGAAATCCTCGTCCCCTCCGTCTAGAGTCCAGAATGCGCTTAACCGAATAGGCAGTTTCCCCATCTACGAGGCACGGCGGGGGGGAACTGTTCCAAGTGTGACAGCACCTCTGGACAAAGGCATGAACGGAGGGAACCGCGACTTCGGATTCCAGACTGGGAAAAACTGGTGGCTGGTAACCTAGACTACACTGAAATGGAGAAAGGCCCGTAGCCGACACTGGTAATGAATTATGTGCTTACTCCACCCACGAAAATTGCTGACTCCAAGAGGAAGGATTCTGCGAGACCAAACATCACAATGTGCGCTCAAGATCCTGATTGGCTCTCTCGGTCTGGCCGTTACTCTGGGGATGAAAACCAGAAGAAAGACTAACAGTGGCCCCCAATAAACGGCAGAATTCTCTCCAAAATTTAGAAACAAACTGAGGCCCCGTGTCAGAAACCACATCCGTCGGGAAGCCATAAATGCGAAAGACATGATCAATGACAGCAACCGCTGTCTCTCTGGCTGATGGTAATTTGGACAGAGAGATAAAATGAGCAGCCTTCGAGAACCTGTCCACTACGGTCAAAACTACCATGTTACCGTTAGAGGATGGAAGACCAGTAACAAAATCTAGCGAGATGTGTGACCAGGGTCTCGAAGGCACTGACAGCGGTTGAAGGAGCCCGGCAGGTGGGCGATTGGAAGACTTGGAAACCGCACAGACAGAGCAAGCCAATACAAAATCGCGCACATCACGAGCCATAGCTGGCCACCAGAATCGTTGTTTGATAACGAATAATGTGCGACTCACCCCTGGATGACAAGCTACCTTGGAGGAATGACCCCACCGGACAACGTCGGACCGTAATTCCTCCGGCACGAATAACCGACTCGGTGGGCATCCGATTGGAGCGTTACCCCATCCAGGGCTGTGCGAACCCTCGACTCGATCTCCCTAAAAATGTTCGCTACTACAATCCTCTGGGGAAGCACAGGATCAGGTGATGACGTGCGATCCGACGGGTCGAAAAGACGTGATAATGCGTCAGGTTTGATGTTTTTGGAGTCTGGTCTGTAAGAGGTCGTAAAATTAAACAGTCTGAAAAATAATGCCCACCGAGCCTGCCTGGAGTTTAATCTTTTAGCGGAGTTAATATACTCAAGATTCTTATGATCGTTCCAGACGATAAAAAGCACCCCCGAGCCCTCTAACCAGTGACGCCACTCCTCCAATGCAAGCTTGACGGCCAATAACTCTCGATTACCAATGTCGTAATTTCTTTCTGCAGAGGATAATCGATGAGAAAAATACGGGCAAGAATTGATCTTGCCACCCGAGGCGGAACACTGGGACAGGATGGCTCCGACCCCAACCTCCGATGCATCGACCTCCACCACAAACTGCAGGGAAGGATCAGGGGCAATAAGGATCGGGGCTGAAACAAAGCAACCTTTCAGTTTGGAAAAGGCAGCTTCTGCTGCGCTAGACCACTTGAACGGCGTCTTGGAGGAGGTCAAGGAAGTCAGAGGCGCGGCGACCTGGCTGAAATTGCAAATTAAACGGTGGTAAAAATTGGCAAAGCCCAAAAATCTTTGCAAGGCCTTACGAGAATCTGGGGTTGGCCAATTTACCACAGCCTGAATCTTCTCTGCATCCATGCACATCCCCTCAACTGACATGATATATCCCAGGAACTGAACCGACTGTGCATGAAAAATGCATTTCTCCGCTTTGACATAAAGCCCATTCTCTAACAGCCTCTGCACCACTCGTCTGACGTGTTGAATGTGTTCCTGGAGAGAGTGAGAAAAAATCAGGATGTCATCCAGGTAGACATAGATAAAGTGATCTATCATATCTCTCAACATGTCATTGACGAGTGCCTGGAAAACAGCCGGAGCGTTGGAAAGGCCGAAGGGCAGAACGCAGTACTCAAAATGCCCTCTAGGGGTGTTAAAAGCTGTTTTCCAATCATCCCCCAGTCTTATGCGAACCAAATGATAAGAATTGCGGAGATCTAATTTTGTGAAGAAGTTCGCCCCCTGCAGACGCTCGAAGGCTGAAGACATCAACGGCAAAGGGTAAGTGTTCTTAACCTTGATGCTGTTCAGCCCTCGATAGTCAATGCACGGACGAAGGGAACCATCCTTCTTTTTCACAAAAAAAATCCCGCCCCCGCCGGTGAAGAAGACGGGCGGATCATCTTGGTTGCTAGAGAATCAGAAATATATTTCTCCATGGCCTTCCTCTCTGAAACAGACAGCGAATATAACTTGCCCTTAGGTGGAGACGTACCTGGCAATAAATCTATAGCACAGTCATAGGGACGATGAGGAGGTAGAGAAGCAGCCCGGTACTTACTGAACACTCTCTTCAGGTCATGGTACTCACGGGGCACATTTGACAGATCCACCTGCTCCTCCTGAAACACAGAACAAGGAACAGTGGAACAAGCAGACAATAAACAAGACTTATGACAACTCTCACTCCAAGAAAGAACTGCGTTGTGACCCCAATTAATGTGGGACTTGTGTAACTCTAACCACGGATGTCCCAGAATGACAGGATTATTAACAGTGCTGGTGAGAAAGAAAGAAATAGTTTCAGTATGATTACCAGAAGTGTTGAGTCTAATGGGAGCTGTGATGTGCGTGACAGGTTAGAGGGAAACTCCGCTAAGTGCATGCACAGCGATGGGTGAAGAGGGAAAAATAAAAGGAATCTTAAGTTCATTAACTAGTTTAGAGTCAATAAAATTCCCTTCAGCTCCTGAATCAATGATTGCGTGGCAGACATGAAAGTTAGAATTAACACACAACTTAAGGATGTGTTAATGGAGAAGTCATTCTCACCCATAATCTCACCCACCAATAAACTTTTATCAGTGGATGACTTACTGCTCTTGACCGGACATACGGCCGCAAAATTACCTGCAACACCACAGTACATACATAACCCCCCTGTACGCCGGCGACGTCTCTCCTCTGATGAGAGGCGAAATCCTCCCACTTGTATAGGCTCAGGATCCGGAGCAGGGGGCGTTACCTCTGGGAAACAGGTCCGTGAGGGAAGGCGTTGAGAGCGACGCTCCTCATGAACGCTTCTGCGCTGCAGTCGACTGTCCCATCTAATGGCCACACTGATGAGATCCTCCAGTGTTTTGGGAAGCTCCAAGGCGTAAATCTCATCCTTGATGTGGTCCGCTAGTCCGTGAAGAAACATGTCCCGTTGTGCCTCGCTGTTCCAACCGCACTCGATCGCCAGGGTGTGGAAATCAATAGAGTACTCAGCCACAGTATGATTCTCCTGACGGAGCTCCGTGAGCCTTCTGGAAGCTTCCCTCCCCGACGCCGCTAGATTAAAGACCACCCTGAGTTTCTCTGAAAAGGCTTTAAAAGTCTCACAACAGATAAGTTTCCTCTCCCAGACCGAGGTCCCCCATAATGCCGCCTTGCCAGACAGTAAATTAATTAAAAATGCCACCTTGCTCTCCTCGGTGGGGAAAGATGAGGGTTAGAGCGATATATAAAGAGAGCATTTGGCTAAAAAGGCTTTACATAAATGGGGTTCACCTGCATAACATTGTGGTGCAGGAAGTCGTGGTTCAGAAGTCCGGGGGCTCTCCTTATTCACCTTATTCTCAGCTGACGAGTGGGCGCTGCCATTTGAATCTTTTTGTCTCGCGACTTCCGGTCACAATCACTTCCATTCATTTTTTGACGTTAATAACTGCTCGTTACGCTGCTTGATGTTGCAATTTAATATTTTCTTAATATATTATGCTACTTGGTCTGTGTAGTCATGCAAACATTTGTTTGTTGAGCAAGTAGTTTGGCCATTTTCTGCCGTTTATTATTCCTAGTCATTTCTCCCATAGGCGACTGAATCGGAAGTTCTAAGACAATCGCGAAAACAGGCGCACTTCCGCATTTTAGAATAAGGTCAATAAACAGGGCAGACAGGCGGGTAGACGGAAGGAACAGACAGTGTGGAACCGGTGCTGAGACCCAAGCTGAGGCACTGGACTTGATTAGCAAGCTCGGAGACCTGGTTGATGAGTGCATGGATGGCCTGGCTGGTTATCTTCATCTGCTGGTCCTGCTGCTCCATTCTGGCAACACTGCTGAGCAACACTTCTTGGATCTGCGCGGTACTTGCTGGGTCCATGTTGGTCAGTTCGTTCTGTCACGATCACACATAAAAGACGTGGAACCCAAATGCAAGTAAACCGGTCTTTAATGAAGATATAACAAAAAACAGGAAAATAGGTAAATGGCTGGGAGTGCAGATAATCCATGTAGTCAATGATAAGAAGGGAGATGGATTGGCAGCGCCGATTAAATGTCCATGACAGACGTCAACAGAGCGGATCAAACATTTTCTTAGATGTAAACAGGAAGCATCAAGTAGCTGCACAAGGAAAACAACCAGCCCACTCACTGTGATGTTTATGTATTTCTGTGATGATGACAATAGACTCGCATGCTGGAGGAAACATAGCTCTTTATTATTCACTTGCACACTAACTTCCTTACATGCGCCACCTGCATGTGACGTCAACTCACGTGACTTCACAGGTCAAATCCAAATGCATATGTTACATCACTCCTTTTTTTTTTTTTTTTACAAACTTTTTAATATGCAATAATAACTATGCAACAAACTATTTTAAGTATTAACTGTTGCCAATCATAGAAAACTCTGCAACAATTAAAATTCCTATGCGACATGAATACTTGAAAAACCTGAACAGTCTGTTTCATGTGCATTGTAGAACTTTAATGCAATTTTTTTTTTTTTTTTACCTAAACATAATCAGAAAGGTAGGCAGGAGGCCTACGGTTGTGCCTGAAAGGATATTTTGGAGGGACTGTATGTGTGACATTTTCTTCTGTTTCATCTCCATGTCCTGGCTCAAACAAAAGCTCAGGCATCTCCTGGTTGAGTCTTTTAAAGAAAGAGCAGTTCCTTGTGATAGAGTGTCCTTGGCGTTCTGCAGTTACCATAGTGCCTTTGACTCTGGTGACTGTGAGTGGCTTTGTACTGTATGGTGTCGTTAGTTTGTTCTGTTTCTGTTGCCGGCACAATACAGTGTCCCCAGGTTTGATGTTAATGTGTGTGGCATGTTTTCGAGTGTCTGCAAGAGCTTTCATTTTATCCTTTGCGCTTTTGTCTCTTTTGCGGACAACATCATCCACACTGATGATACTTGAAGTAGCTATGGGAATTTTTGTGCGCATCTTCCTTTGAAAGAGCAGTTCAGCCGGAAAAGTCCCTGTTGTGCAATGAGGTGTGGATCTGTACTCACGAAGGAAAACATTTAACTGTTGTTTCCAAGGGAGACCTCGAGTGTGAGCAATTCGAATGGCTTTCCCTAAAGTACGCATAAATCTCTCTGCTGTAGCATTAGCTTGTGGCCAGAAAGGTGTTATTTTCCTATGGTGAAACCCACTGTAGACAGCAAATTGTGCGAACATGTTGCTGTTGAAGGGAGGGCCATTGTCAGTTTTAAGCACTTTGGGAATTCCAAACATAGAAAAAACATCATCAATAGCTGGTATCACAGTAGTTGCTGATGTAGAATGGAGAATTTTGACTACAGGATAGCGAGTGTAGTCATCTATAACGACTAGCAGATATTCGCCAGATGGTAATGGCCCATAGAAATCCGCACTCAGATTATGCCATGGTGCTTCTGGCATTTCTGACATTTGAAGCGGCTCGACATGCGTGATGGGGGTATTTGCTTGGCAAGCAATGCAATTTGTAGTTATGACTTCAACTTTCCGATCAATGTTGGGAAACCATATCTTTTCTCTCAGAAGACTTTTGGTTTTAGCAACCCCTTGATGGCTCTCATGAGCAAGATCTAAGACTCTTTGCTCTAGAGTAGATGGTATGACTATTCTAGAGCCCCTGAGAATGAGATCATCGTTCGGAGACACAGTGAGTTCAGAACTGACATTTCTGTACTGTTTTAGGCCATACTCACACTAGGTACAGTTGCCTCGAACCGGGCCAAAGCACGCTTGTCCCCCCTCCCGTCTCCCCCGACGGCCCGCGCTCACACCATACCGGGCCACGGCACGCTTACGTCATCGCTGCTGCGCTGTTCAGAAGCGCTCTCTATGGCAAGCCTTTTTAGCATTTAAATCTTTGTTCTGATTAGATATCTCTAATTATATTTTGACTAGTCATAATTATAATTCGACTAGTCAGAATAACAATTAGAGATATCTACAATTGCAAATGTACTAGTACGAAATCAGATTAGAGATATCTGCAAATATATTATGACTAGTCATATTCCTCCATTGACTTCCATTGAAAAATATTTGCAGATATCTCTAAATGAGTTTTGACTCGTCACAATTGTAATTAGAGATATCTCTAACTGAGTTTTTACTAGTGATACAGATGTCTTTAATTCATAATATTTAGAGATATTTACAAATATATTTGAAGATATCTCTAATTAATTTACTAATAGTCGAATTACAGTTGTAGATATCTTGAATTGGATTTTTGACGAGTCAAAACACAGAGATATCTGCAAATATTTTTCAATGGAAGTCAATGGAGGAATATGACTAGTCATAATATATTTGCAGATATCTCCAATCTGATTTCGTACTAATACAATTGTAATTGCAGATATCTCTAATTGTCATTCTGACAAGTCGAATTATAATAATGACTTGTCAAAATATATAATTATATCTCTAAATATATTTATGGATAGTCAGAACAAGGTTTAAATGCTAAAACGGCTTGCCATACGCTCTCACTCAGCAGCACAGTGGAGATTTCTCTAGTTATATCCTTTCAGTCATTTGTTATGCAGTGACATGCAGTCAAATATTTCGCCAAACAGTCCTTAGGGATGCGGGGACACACAGTCAGATATTTAACCGAACAGATCCGCCACTTTTGGCGCTCATAAACAATCAAAGCTCTCGAGCTGCAGGAATGAGGAGGTCTGCTGAAGGCGCGCAGCTGGCGTGCTGTGAGGAGTTTGCGTCTTTAATAAACTACGGCAGTTTGCGATCACTGAACAGTAAGAATGATTAATAAATCCATATCAAACAGTCCCTTAAAAGTCACGTCTCGCTTTCGGTTTCGGGCTTTGGCGCGTTTCGCGCTCACACACAAGCGTACCGCGCCAAAGCCCAAGTGTACCGCGCTCAGGCACACCTCTTCCAACCGGGCCAGGGCCGGCCAAGTGAACCGTGCTTGAGCCCGATTCAGCGCACTCACACTTCTCAAACGATCCGGGAAACGGGCCTGGGCACGGTACGGATGGCATAGTGTGAGTAGGCCCTTAGTGTGTCAGCAAAGAGTGGGTCTCGTGTATTTATGTGCCATGAGTTGTTTCTTATGCAGGAGCAAACCTGCTGGAGCACGGCATCCTTCTTTGTCTCAGTTTTTATCTCATCTATCATCATGGCTTTCGGTGTTGACTGCAGAGCCATGAAATTGACATACTCCTCTGCCACTTTGGATGCCCTCGTGTTACATTCTACATCAAGTGGCACAGGGTGTCTGGACATGAAATCAGCAGGATTGTCAATTCCTTTTCTGTATTCTATTCTGAATTGGTATGGCTGGAGTCTGAGGCCCCATCGTTCAATTCTGGTTGGTGGCTTTGATCTTGGGTTGTTCCATATCAGTTCTAAAGGCTTGTGGTCAGTCACTAAAGTAAAAGGATGACCGTAAATGTACAAATGAAAATGCTCGCAGCTCCATACAATGGCTAGAGCCTCGCGTTCAGTTTGCGAGTATCGTTTTTCAGTGTCGCTGAGTGCGCGACTGGCATATGCAATGACATTTTTTTGACCATTTTGTGTTTGTGATAAAATGGCACCAAGCCCAACTGGACTGGCATCTACAACAAGTTCAGTGTCTTTTGAGGGGTCAAAGTATGATACAGTGGTGGCACGGGCTAAAGCATCTTTGAGCTGTTGTAGAGCTTGCTTATGCATTTCACCCCACTGCCAAGGTGTGTCTTTTTTAGTTAGATCACGAAGAGGTGCACAGATTGTCGAAAAGTCCTGTATAAATCGTGAACAGTAGTTTGCCATCCCTAGTAGGCTCCGAATTTCACCTTGATCCTTGGGTTCACTGGCTTGTAGAATGGCTGCAACTTTTTTGGGGTCTGCTGAGATGCCACTGTCAGAGAAAATGAATCCATAAAATTCAAGTCTGTTTTTGTTAAACTCACATTTCTCACGATTTAGTGTAAGACCCATGTCTTGTAGTCTCTGAAAAACAGCTTGGAGCGCTTCATCATGTGCTCTCTGTGAGGCACCATAAACAATGATATCATCGCTGAGGTTTTTTACACCTTTTATGCCTTGTAGCGTTTATGCTATGGCATTTTGGAACACTTCTGCAGCGGATGATATGCCAAAATTAAGCCTTTTGTATCTCCTTAGTCCTAGATGAGTGGTGAATGTAGTGATGTATCGGCTGTCTGGATGAAGTTCTAGCTGATGGTAACCAGCTCTAAGATCAAGTTTTGAGAACACTTTTGCACCGTTTAGCTGTTGTATGACATCATCAATGGTGGGCGTTATGTGACGCTCACGTTGTATGGCTATATTAGCTTGGCGCATGTCAACACAAATTCTGACTTTATCAGGATCTTTTGGTTTGGGTGGAGTCACAATAGGGGAAACCCATGGCGTTGGACCTGTAACTATTTCTATGATGTCATTGTTTGTCAGTTGTTGTAGTTCAGCTTCCACTTTCTGTCGAATGTGGAATGGCACACGTCTGTGTGGCTGACATGTAGGTTGAACATCTGGATTAATGTGCAACTTAACTTGAAAGTTTTTCAGTTTCCCTATTCCTTTGAACAGATCTGGATGATTTTCAATTAGTTCATCAGCTACTGTACGAATGGTGCTTGTATGGTTAACGGAGCTGCTGATGTTTATTAATCCAAGCTCTTGTGCTGTTCCATAGCTTAGAAGAGTGTGTCCATCTTTCTGAAGTACATAAAACTTAGCTTCTGTAGCACTATGTGATGCTTTGACGTCGCACTGGAACACTCCAATGATGGGTAGAGCAGTATCAGAACCATATGCGAAAATCTTGATTGTTGCTGGTCTGATTTGTGGTTTTGGTGCAAGCGTGTCAAATTCTGCTTTGCTAATAATATTTACAGCAGCTCCAGAATCGATCAAAGCTCTAACCCTGGTGCCGTTTATTTTTATTTCAGTCTGTGGCTGTTGTTGGCATGTGTTGCTGTTTAAAACAAACACATATGCATCTTCACTACTTGATGAGTCATCTTGTGTATTACTGACACATGTTGCAGCAACTTGTTTGCTTGTTTGTGGATTGCTGTTACGTTTGTACTGTAGACGATCATTATATTTTCGTTGTTGAGGGTGTTTCGTAGTGTTAGATCGACACACTTTTGCATAGTGATTTAGTTTTTCAGTTTTTAGATATTTCCAGCGTTCTCCCATGGTCTAATAAAGCCTCCAAAGTCAAATCTGGTTCTCTGAGTGCTTTTCTACGCAGCCTAGACGCTTTTTTTGTATCAACTGTGCTTTTATTTCACAGTCAACATCGGCAAACTCACAGTCTTTTGCAAGCATCCTCAGTCTGGTTTGATAAGTGTCAAGTTTTTCTCCATGTTGCTGAACAGCTTTTCTGAACTGATAAACAAGAAATTGTGTATTCTTTTTAGGGGAGAAGTAGTTATTTAGTTTCGTTTTTGTTTCTGTGTATTCATCTTCATCTGCGGCAAACGTATATATATGTCATGCACGCGTTCTCCAGCAAGGTGCAGCAGTAGCGCTTTCTTCCGAGCGTCGCCGGTAATATTCATTGCAATAATGAAGTTTTCGAAACGCTGTATTCACTTATTCCACCGAGTTCCTAACGAACTGGGGTCTGTTTCTGTGTCAAATGGCTGGATGGATGTTTGATTCATCATCGACTGCATGGCTACAGCTTCTGTGTGATAGTGTTTACTCACTCACGTACGGGAAGCATTTCTTCAAAACTTCAAATCATGGGTTGAGATCGCGTTAGTATCCTCGTCGCCATTGTGATGTTTATGTATTTCTGTGATGATGACAATAGACTCGCATGCTGGAGGAAACATAGCTCTTTATTATTCACTTGCACACTAACTTCCTTACATGCGCCACCTGCATGTGACGTCAACTCACGTGACTTCACAGGTCACATCCAAATGCATATGTTACACTCACCACCAGCTAAAAACCAACGAGAAGAGCCTGACAGGAACACAGAAGACCGTGAACAAACAACGAACTGACAACGTGAGACTGGAACGCTGAACATTTATAGGAGCAGAAATGTGCTGCACCTGGAGCGCTGATTATCAGCTGAGCGGTGCTAGGCAACGATCAGGTGACGAGGATCATGTGACCGCTCAGCTGATGACACAAAATAATAACACTGACAGGCACGCGACTCCCACACAAACACAGAGACAAAGCACACACGCTAGCACTGCAACATACGATCGCTACATAACATGAACTGTCACACAACGCAGACACATCAAAAAGAGCAGATAGATCTACAACCGTGACACCCTCAGATTCCACATGTTCTCTGATAATTCTTCTGGGGCTGTTTAGTAAAAACAAAAAGTGGTTTTAAGGGGTGGTCCACATTGTATAAGGCTTGGTTGTGTTTATAAGATGCAAATCCATATGTGCTCATGCTTAATTTGTAGAAAATCACATTCTTTTTTCGTATATCTTGCTTTGATTATATACAGTTACTCAGCTAACATGAAAACCACTGTCATATTTTCCAGTTCCACAGAAAGGTCCAACCCAAGAGGCTCTGATTGGTCAGCTGACATAATGTGCTGTGATTCTCGGATCGGCTTCATGTCACACTACTACAAGCGTGCGCTTTTGCGCTGTAGTAGCTGAATCAGACAGAAAATGAAGAGCACACAGCTGAACCTCATGCCTGCTCTCTAAAATAAAATCTGACAAGTGACTTTCACATATATTCAGATTAAGCACATGAAAGTAATATGAAATGTTCACATATGTTTGTTGCAGAACGCACGAAAAGCAGCTGCATAGAGAGAAGGCATCCGAATAGAGAGGCACTGTGGCGCTGCTAAAGATTGTGGCTGTTTACATCAATTAACATCAATAAATATGAATTTGTAGCTAGATTGTTTCAGTTGTTTACATTCTTGCTACAACACTGTTAACGCTAGAAACTATGCATGTTATTAATCAATTTTAACAACTAAAATACTTACAGGTTATGGCTCACAAATCACAGCTTCGTTGGTTGGAGTTTTTAGCTGAATGCAGCACTGAACTGAAAAATTCTAGAAGCTGTCCTTTGTCAAACGCTAGCTATATATTTTTTTTTATAAATCTCTAAAAATAATTAAAATTAAACTGTAAGCCCTTATCTCTTTGTTTTGTGTCATTTGGAAACCCAAAACCAGAAACAGAACAAGTTCTGTGGAAATGCTTTGGACGACATTTTAACTTTCTCTGCTATAACATTACAGAGTCTCTGGCCATGTGCCATTGCTGTGCAGGGTGTATGCATGTCGGGAGTGCGCGTAACCAGAAGCCTTTATAATCTCATTAACCCTGATGAATTTTTTTGTTTTTCCCAAATTTGTTCACTGTAGGCTTTGCTAAGCTAACTCTGTAAAAGTCAAGGGCTGTTTCTCAATTCCAAAAACGCAGAGAACGGACTTGCGTTCTTGTGGAGACCGGTCTTGCCAGGTGTCCTCGGAAGAACGAACTCAGGAGACCGCGAGGGCAGAGAACGCATCCTTTGAGAAATGGGATGCTGCGCTCTTCCTGATGGTCACGTGACCTTCACGCGTTTTAAATAGAAATTATTTAAACATTACAGCCTTCATACAACGATGTATTGTTTTCCTCCTCTTAAAAATATATACTTTGCATAAAAATATTATAAATATACTCTGCACAGTATAAATAAAACAGATTTCAATACGAATTTCAGCAAACAAACAACCCTTAATGTGTTTATTCCTTTATTACGATATTTATGTTAATGTTTACTTTCACCGATTCATTTAGGGAAACTCCTGAGGTAAATAGGTGATATCTCTGAACTTTATTAATAAATCTAAATAAAATGCTGCGCTTTCCACCTCCAGTCGCAATGACTTCTGAGACTTCCAAAGTGAGTTCGGTGCTCAAGTCTCCATCAGTGCGTCCTCGATATCAAGATCACATCCGGGAAGTTTCACGCGTCCTCCGTACTTGCGGTCTTGAGTATTGGAACTGAACTTAGACAGCTGATGATGACGTTGCACGAGAACACGAGGACGCAAGACCGCTGAAGAACGCATATTGAGAAACAGCCTAGGTCTCCCGTTGAATTGAACTTTGAGCGTCTTACTTTCAGAGATGTTGTTTATGTCCACACAGCTACATTAAGCATCAACTAAAGTTTAAAATATGATATCCTAGTGGTCCACCCCTTTAAGACAATGGGCTGCCACACAACTTTCTAGTAAAGTCAACTATTTGGGTTAAGTGTGCACCTCTTTATTTGGTACGTCTGTTTAACTAACCATTAATAAAAATATATTTTTAGCAGACCCACACTGAATGTGCGTGCTCAGATTTTTTTTGTGTAAATCAGCAGATTTTTTTTGTGTTTAAAATATATTTATTTAGTTTTCATAATAATTTAGTAATATCATTACTAAAGAATTGCTTTGTTTACCAAACAAGTAGATCTGATTATCATTGTACACATTAAATAAAAGTTAAAAGTTTTTTTATTTTACTTTACTCCAAAAAATATTCTGCATAAATCCACAGACTTTAAAAAAAAATTCTGTACAGAAATTAAACAAATGTCTATAGACTCTGTCTGGTCCTGCTTAATAGTCAAGCAATCATGTGGCAGCAACATAGTCAAGACAATCTGCTAAAATTTAAACTAAGTATCAGAATGAGCAAGACAAGTAATTGAAGTAGTTTCTGGTGCTGGAAAGGCTCGTCTAGAATTGTCATGCGCAATCATCAGTCCAAAAGAGAAAATATCCTGTGAACGGCAGTTCTGTGGGTGAAAATGCCCCGTTGATGTCAGAGGTCAGAGGAGAATGACCAGACTAATTCAGCTGATAGAAAGGCAACTCTAACTCAAATAAACACTAAATACATTCAAGGCCTGCAGAAACATATAAGCACATGAGCTACAGAAGAGCACAGTTGTGATGCTCCTGTCAGCAATCTGAGGCTATAATTCAAACAGGCTAACCAAAACTGGACAAAATAAGGTTAAAGGTTGACCAAGTTGACTCAATTTCTGCAGCAACATTCAGATGGTCAGGTCAGAAATTGGCATAAACAACATGAAAACATGGATTCATCATGCACTGTATTTCCATGGCAAATATTGGGCAACATTGGACAACAAGACAAGTCCATCCCTTTATAAACAGAGTGAACATGCAAATGAGTTCACTTCTCAAACAGCCTCCACAGTGATCAGATTTCAATCCAGTAAAGTGCTGCTGGGATGAGCTGAAATGAGAAATTTACATCTGGATTTGCTGCTGACCAATCTGCAGCAAATTTCCCAGCAGGCACTTGACGTCAAAACGACATCAAGCATGATGTAAAAAAAATTGATTTCATGTCAAAACCTTACTTTTTTTGACATCCATAAGCGGATGCCATTTTGACCACCAAAATAATGACACAACAATTATTATAAGAAAAGTTTGATCAAAATCAATTACTGGACTGTTAGGTAGCTTAATACAGCGATATCAGATAAGTCATGGGAAGATTATGTTTCCAAAACTCATGATTGCTCTATTAACATAAGACACAGACTGATTCAATTTAAAGTTATCCACAGACTTCATTATTCTATATATATATATATATATATATATATATATATATATATATATATATATATATATATATCACAGGGAGTATCTTTGTGTATGAAGAAATGCGATATAGCATGGCAAATAAAGTAAACACATTTTTTAAAATCTGGAACCCTGGAAAATCTGGAACCTGATGTTTTAGATCAGTAATGCTGACTTGTAACTCATTATAGGTGCGATTGATTTGGAATATGTTGAGCCGTGGAGTCTGCACATTTCTCTGTAAATTATTCATTTTTTTATATTTAATAAAACATTTTTTCTCTTATGCTTTCTGGATAATATTGTAATATGTTTTGTTTGACTGTTTGTGTATTGTGAAATGGCCTTTGTGTCCTTTTTTTCTGATGCTAAAACAATAAAAAAGGGGGAAAAAAGTCATAAACAATATTAGTTCTTTTTCCACTACTCCACTACACCATGACTTTATATTTTATACTGTACATTATTTTTGTAAGTGACAAGATTTTTGTCTAAGCAAAGTCAGACTTGACTCTCCTAATTAAATAGTTAAAAATCAAGGCATGATCATATTTTATTTTGGTAAAATAAGCGTAATCTAGAGGCCTTTGCCTTTCATATAAGCCACATCTGATGCCAAATGATCAACAAGTTATTATTTGTTGTTCCTGAAACTTGCATAGGCAACAAGACTTTTGCCAGGTAGTGTAGATGTCAATTTGTTGTAGTTTTGATATCAGGTAGAAAGAACTAAATAGATTTTTTTTTTTTTTCTGGTGTATAGTAGAGTGCAAGTGTGCTTCAGAACAATACTAAAATCCATGTTTGAAGATAAAAACATTGAAAACACTTGTCTCTCACTTACCTCAGTGTGGAGATTGATGGTTTAGATGACATCACTTTTTATTTCAGCTTCTCATCAGATATCCTTTCCAATTAACTGCTCTCTAGAATCTGAAATGCCTTCCCCCTGTACACTAAAAATAGACACTCAAACTGCAGCTGAAACTGGCCACTTGTTCAAACAATAATTATCATCTAGAGGATGAATGGTACATAGAGCACAAACACATACAGGAGATAAACAGACTGTACTTACTGTTGAGGTGAATGTATTCTGGTTTCATGTTTGTGTCACACAGAATGCTATAGTGCACACAGCCTGCTCCAATCCACAGATACAAAGGACAAATTCCCCTTCGGATGGGGAACTTCAATGCTTTTGGTGTATTTATTTATTAATCTACGAATGGGAATTTCCTTTCAGAAAGCCAATCTTCTGAAAGAGTATACAACGGGCCAATGAAATGCCAATGAATTGGCAGCGTAAGCTTGTGTACGTGTGCCTTATTGCCATATAACTCCGCATATAAGCACAGGGGAAGCAAGAAAACGCCATCCTTTTCGCTTTAGAGACTATTACAGCCTTCTGAGAGAGTCGATGAGGGTTCCTCCTGCTGTGATCCAGTGATTTTGAGCAAACGAGAGCATTCTCCCTGTCCAGAGTATGTACACGAAGCGGCAGACTTTCGAGCTGGGTTTCTCCCATGCCTGGCGTTCTTTGGGTCCGGTCCTCCAGAGCGGTGCTTATAAAGTTGCACTTCACAAAAAGAGCAACACAGATGTGCAACACATCCTTTTCAGGAGGGCGCTCCGACCGTGCGTTTCTGGATGCGGTGGTTTCCTGTCCCCGGATGATGGGCATGGGCACTGTGTTGCATGTCTGGGGGTCCAGCATGTTAATGCGCTGCTCGCAGGCAGTTCATGTCGTCATTGTGATGCCATGACTGTTGCGCAGTTAAGATCACGGCTAACCTTTTGCAAAAGGGCAATCCACCCCAGCTGTCCCCTGCATGGCAGCGGGCACTCGGGCAGATCTGCGGATTCCAGTGGGAGATAATCTGTCGCCTCCGGGCCTGCGGACCTCCCGCTCCTCCAAGTGCTCCATCCAAGCTTCGAGCGGAGGAAGCGGTCCGTCTAAACAGATGGTAGCCCTTACGTTCGATGACACCGGAGACCAGACGTCCACTGCTGCATCAGAGGGTGGGCTTTCATTGTCCTACGGGAATCCAGACCCGCTCGCCCCCCTCGGGCAGATGAGCGCTGTCAAAATGGATCCTGAAACAGACATGTTAGCCATGCTTTCCCGGGCGGCCGGACCGACTAGATGGGTGATACGTAGAGGTCCGGAGGGCTAAGCCATCAAAGCCTCTCATCCCCTTCTTCCCGGAGGTGCACAGTAGGCTCATGCAGTCTTGGAGGGCACTTTTCTCTGCCGGTGCTGCGTGTCCCTCCGCCCTCACCACTCTTGACGGTGGGGCGGCCAGGGGGTATGTGGCGATTCCTCAGGTTGAGCACGTGATTGCGGTCAATCTTTGGCGCCTCTTCTTGGCGGGGTCCGCCTCGCCTCCCATCCAAAGCCTGTAAGCTATCAGCCTCCCTCGGAGCTAGAGCTTACAAGGCTGCGGGCCAGGCTGCTTCCGCCTCGCACGTGATGGCCACCTACCAGCGCTACCAAGCGCAGGCACTGGTCGAGCTGCACGAGTCCGCTTTCTTGACTCCCCCATATCCCAAGCTGGCCTGTTTGGTGACACTGTCTGCCAATTCACCCAGGAATTCAAGGCGGTGAGAGAGCAGTTTGATGCGATGGGTAATGTCACCTATCAGTGGGACCGTAAGCCCGCTCCGCTCGCCGTACCATCCATATCTGCTGCTCCTCGCCAAAGGCGCCCGCCTACAGGAGCTGCACCGCCCCCGCACACGCCTCCGGTGAAGCGAGCGCGTTGAGCACCTCGAAAGCAGGCAGCCCCCCTGCCCAGAGCACCGCTAAGTCCGGTAACAAACCACGAAGCGTCCCTGTGACAGGTCATCTGGAGAAGAGGGAACTTGCTCTTTCCCCGCTGGAGGGCGGGGCCCCATTTCCAACAGCACTTTTTACTGCCATGAAAACATCAATGAAAGAGCACTTTTCCACTTCCCTGGATGTGACAGCCTAAAATCTGTCAGTCTGAGATGCTATGCTTCTAGCTCGCAGGTTCGGTGCGTTTTGCCAGTGGCTCACGAGCGCTTGGAGGACGGTCTCCTTTTTCCCCCCCATTGAGCCTCCCCTCCGGAGTTTGGGTGCGGAGTGAGAACAAATCTCTCGCCTCCAGCTCTTCCGTGGGACCCCCGGGCTTCCCAGATCAGCACACCCACACCACGCTGCCCCACTGCTGGTACGTCAGCAATTGTAGTGATGAGTCCATTAGCGAGAGCTCTGCCTGCTTGGTTAGCGTGGCCAGCCCTTCGCGGTGGAGACTCAGCTATGCGATTCAGTTCGCGAAACGGCCCCCCAAGTTCACGGGTGTGTATTCAAAATCCAACTGGGCGCTTGCAGAGAAAATTAAGAGAAAAATAAAAACAAAAAAACTGCATGAAAAACTCCCAGAAGAGGGCGCTGTTAAGTCCTTGATAACAGAGACCTGGTCCTGTCGCCAAACAGATCCAAAAGGGGGCACCCTGTTCACAGTCTTCAAAAAAAAGCAAAAGCAAAAGACAGGTGAGCCAAAAAGATATGCAAACAATAGAGTCTATAATGCTGTTACCCGGCAGGGGGCGTGCTGGTACGTTGCCGTAAGGGGAATGCGGAAGTGGAGCGTGAGCGAGGGAGAGGAAGCCGGCAGTCAGTTGAAGCCGATGGGCTCCGTGAGGTTGAAGCAGTCCGGCCTGGGAACAAAGGATGTTAAGGAGAGGCAAAGTGCAAGGAGATGGTTCCGGCATGAAGCAGCACAACAAGACAACATAGGAGAGGATAGGAGAGCCACGACAGGAGACAAGACGAGACCAGAAGCAAATGGCTAAGCGTGGGCGCGCTCGCAAAACAACAATCTAGCACTGGACTACACACAAGGAGGGGAATAAATAGGACACGAGAGGAATTACTAATAGGGTGCAGGTGAGTAAAAATCAATCTTAATAGATGGTAAATGGGGTAACGAGAGGGAGAAGAGATACGGGGAGTGATCAAAATAAACATTCACGTGCGCTCACTACAAGTAAACAGAAATGGGGAACAGACAGCATGATCAGACTGAGGATGTGACATTAGCTCCGCATATAAGCACAGGGGAAGCAAGGAAACGCCATCCTTTTATGCTGAAGAGACTGACACTTACAGCTAAGGAACAGTCAATTTGGCAATGCAAAAATCATCATTCATCTATAAGCGATATCAGCACATGGGCTTTGGCAAACCTTTGTCAAGTACCACAATGTGTACTGTTGTCACAGACTCGGTCCCAGTCATTCCCCTCTCTGGCCAGCAGAGGTCATCATCACCGGACTTCTAGACATTACATCATCCACTTAAACTGATAAGCACACACACCTGTTCCTCATCCCGCTAACGACCCACACTCACCTATATAAGCCACACTCTCACTCAAGTTCAGTGCGATGTCTTGTTCTGCCCCGGCTAACACTATTGAGCGTTTCCTGATTATTGCCTGCGTTTCCCGTTTTGGACTGTTCTCGACTCTGTATTGCCTGCCGCCTGCCCTGAACTCTAGCCTGCATCCTGACTTTGATACTCGCCGCCTGCCTTTGACCCATGTCTGATTACTCACCTTGTGTTTGCCAGCCGCCAGCCCTTCAACTAACTACAACTGTGTTTTATGTGAGTTCGCACACGCTTAACATCTGTGTGCTGTTTGTTATTAAACTCTGTTTAGTAAATATACTGCAAATGGATCCCTCTGTGTCAGACCCTCCGTTACAACTGTGGTCAGATGAATCAGTGTTTCTGGTATTTTTTAGGAGAAATTGATGCTGTGTGTCCTGGACCAAAAAAGAAAAGGATCATCCAGACTGTTACCAGCAACTCCAAAAGCCAGTGTCTGTCATGGTATGGGGTTGTGTCAGTGCCCTTGGCACAGGTAATTTGCACTTCTGTGATGGCACCAATAATGCTGAAAAGTATACATAGAGAATTTGAAGCACAATATGTTGTCTCTTTTTCTAGGGGTGCCCATGCATATTTCAACAAGACAAAGCAAAACAACTTTCTGCAAACAATTCAAAGTCCCGGCTTTGCAAGAAGATTATAGAGGTACTTTAGATGCAAAATGCAACGAAGAAAACCCTGTACTGTTGCGTACATTTTAAGACTTGTTTGCAAAAAAAAGGGAAAAAATAATAACTGAAACACTTTGTCACTTGGTGTCTTCCGGCCTAAACTTCTTTTAAGTGTTGTGAAAAGGAACGGCAACATTCCAAACTGGTAAATGCTTTAATGATACTGTTTAATTTTTTAAATGGTGTTGCAAGAACAAAAATGGAAATACATTTTAATTAAAAAAAAGAAATCAGGAGGAACACATTAAATAATGTTTGTTGTATTGTCTGCAGTGAGATACAAGTGAAGATAAATTTAGAAATTACTTCTTTCTTTCTTTTAAGTTTTCCATACTGTCCAGGCAAAATTTGTATGTGTTTAGGGACATTCTGTCTTGAAAATATGAACTTAAAGGCCTCCACTATAGCTATTTCTAACTGTCTTTGCTTCAAATTACATTAAACTTCAATTATCATAATTGAGTCTATATTTAATCCTTTTGTTTGGGTTTACCAATTCATACAAACAATTGCATGAAACATTGGTCCTACTTTATATTAGGTGACTTTAACTACTATGTACTTGATTTACAAAAAATAAATACAATGTATTTGCTATGTTTATAATGTATTGTAGGACACTTCTGGTGCTCTTGAGGTGGGATATGGGTTAGGCTCGAGTTTGGTGGTATGGGTTGATTTTAAGGGTGGGTTAAAGTGTAAGGGATTGTCAACTGTGTAATTAAAGATGTAATAATAAGTACAGAAATTAATCATAGATGTAATTACATGCGGGGGGATCAGATCATTTAGGAAGGGCACTTTCAATCCAAGACTAACATGCCAGACGAACATACACAATTCTGTTTTAGACATGCCAGGGTTTGAGGTTAGTATCTTTAGCCAAAGCACAAAATGGTGGAAAATGTCAACTCATTTCAGTTTACTGTAATTATCAATTTTTTCTCCGTATATCAATGCAGTTCAAGACAAATGATTGGAAAATTCTTGAAATGTCCCTTAAATTCTTGAATGAGTCATGTGGATGTCAGTTCAGGCCACCAGACATATTAAACCTGCTAATATCTAATGCTAATAGACATATTTAAAGTCATATGAAGAAGATTAGAAGGAAATACTCAGCATTACTATTGGCTCAGGGGCTGCCATAAGCTGTTATAAGAGCTAAGCCTTAGTCTTTATGTTTCAGTTCAAATTAAGCAAACACTGGAGGATGATGTCTGTTTCAAAGCACAGCAATAGATTTTAAACCCTAAATATGCTGAAAATCTTTGAGTAACAAAGTAAATGTAAGTGCTTTAGTGGCACTAGTAAATGTAATTTTATTAATATAATGTTATAATTATCAGTAATGGAAATTTAATATACATTAAATATACATTCTACATGAGATGAAAAAGGGAGTACTTGGTTTATTTCAAGTTGATTTGGTCATGTGTGTTGTTAAAGGAAACAATATGATATTTACAGTACAGTATGTAAAAAAAATTAAAAAAAGACAAAAACAAATGAGTACTGAACAGGACACAGCAGACACACTCTTTTATTAAGTGTGTTTAAATTATTAAATATGATCCAGTTTATCCTCAATAAATATAAAATGAAATGTTTTGAGTGTGACACTTGGTTGTTTGTATTGTATTTGCTATTATTACCAACATATCACTTATGAGACACATTTTATTAATAGCAAACAACAATGATGTCTTTGTCAAATAAAAATTCTAAATACCTATTTAGCTAAAAAAAGAGACAAAGATAACTTTATGTAATTACATGTTGCATACACTTATCTGTGAATCCGACTTATTTTCCAGTGTGAACATTTGAAATGAACATCAATCTAAAAATCTAATAATTATACATAATATATCATTAGGCCATTAAAATCTGTAATTATAAATAAATGGTTAAATACAAGTTAATCTGCTTACTGTATCTAACAATTTTAAAATCTAAAGTTCAGATGCAAAAACTTTTTTCCCAATCTTGAAATTTTTTCCCAATCTTCTGTTTATGTGAAGTTATTTCACTTTACAGGCAATGAAAATACCCTTTTTATTGACATATAATTAAAATGACTATACCCACAAGAGCCTGAGAAAAAAAGTTTAGATGGCATTTAGAGGTTTTTGCATCTGAACTCTTCATATTTCAGTAATGCAGTTAATATGCACAAACAAATAAGTACAACTTAGTAAAGCAAGTCATTCAAAAATATGCATCAAGAGGCTTTTGTGATGCTCTCAATAAAAATGATCTAATTTATTTTAAATTACATAACATTTTTCAGTTACATTTAGTAAAGTCAATAGATGTTTTAGCATAAGTTTAACCTTTAAAAACATGTATTTCATGTTTGCTTATCAATGTCAGAAGAGATTGTGTTGTTTTTGCATCTGATAAAGTAAACCATCGCTGTATAAAATTTCTCATCTCTAAATCCATACACAAGAGGACTGACCGCTCTAGAAGTGATGCTGAATGCCAGGAAGTTTATAAATCGTACAGTCAGATATGACTGAATATCATACTGCATGACCACAGACTCAATGTAAGGGCACATCACCTCTGCAGTGCATAAAAACAGCTGAAGTATGTGCAGGGAAATAGTGCGCTGCCCTTTCGACGCAGATTTCTTATTGTCACCAGATGCAGCACGAGCAGCGAGATAAATCATTACATAGCAAAATATCTCAATTATTAAAATAACCACGAGCCCCACAATGTACAACAACCCCCTGGCAAACACGCGGATCTTTTCAGGGATCATAATCTCATAGTGGCAGTGTGTGAGCTGAGTCAAGTATTCATGAGAGGCTGTGCTGACGAGAATGAACATGTCAATAAACGGGTTTATGGAGCTCACGATCCAGATCATTAAAATCACCATGAAGGCTCTTCTGGAGGTGGAGATGGCATGGTGTCTAAGAGGCAGGCAAATGGCCACATAACGCTCCACACACATGGCGCCGACGGTCAGAGGTGCACTTACTGCCACTGTTTCTATAAACATGCAAACAGGGATGCAGAACTGCAGAGGTAATAAAACAAGGTTGTATGACAAAAGCACCACAAAATCCGTCAAAAGAAGAAACGTTAAGTCTACTAACAAAGAGTGTCCGAACAATATATAGCGCATTTCAGTTGTAAAAGTCTCTTTCTTGGAGAATATGAGGAGCATGAGGAAGATGAGATAGATAAAGGGCCACACGATGACCTGTGTCAGCGCCAGTGAGATGTTCCTCCGCACGGGGTCCACCTGAATCAGCTGCATCTGCTCATCGCCACTGCTGTTATAACTGGACATTCTGCACACATCTGACATTAAGAACCGCAATGACATAAATACAAATAATACTTGGAATGAACAATGAATACAATGATTAGGTACATTATCAATGTTTCAAATGCAAAGAATTGACATTGAAAGATATGATGCATATGTTGGAACATTTACAGACTCATAAATGTTTGTAACATTTGTAACATTTATTGACTCTTAAGTTATTTACTGATCATAACTTTACCTGCATGAGCCAAATGATGGAGTATGCTTTATAGCAGACATTTATATAGAGCTTGACAGAGATAAACTCTGAGTGACGCCAGTGTAGCTGATGACATCTAGAGCTAAGTTTAGATTTGCCTGTGTTGGGAATTGGTGTTAACCTCTGAGGCATGGTCCAATTTAATACAATCTAGTTATACAATAAAGAATAAAATACAAAATGTAAAATATAGACTTTTTTGCGTGAGAAAGGGTTTTATATGAGAAAGCTTTTTTGGTTTCCCAAAGAAACATTTAAGGAAAAGTTTTTCAAAGAAAACATTTTTTTTTAGAGCATGAAGAACATTTGAACAATCAAAAAGACCTTTAAAAAAACTGTTGTGAAACATACAAGTTTAAAGAATTTTATACACTACCTGACAAAAGTCTTGTCATTGATCCCAGTTGTAAGAGCAACAAATGATAACTTGACTTGGTTAATCTTTTTGAAAAGTGGCGGAAGGTAATTTTTTCTGATGAATCATATGTTAAACTGCATCCCATGAATCTTCACAAATACTTCATTGGAACCAGATAATAATCCAGATAATCTTGATGTATTCTGGGTGTCCTGCAATAACGCTTTCTTTGCCATTCCAGATGACTTTTATTAGTTATTGGAGTCAATGCAGAGATGTGTGGATGCAGTCGTCCAAGCTCATGGGAGTCATACACAATATTCATTCTTTTTCCACTGAAGCTTGACTTTATATTCTATACTGCACATTTTTTCTGTTAAGTGATGAGACTTAAAATCCAACTTTACTGTCCTAATTAAATTTTAAAAAAATCAAGCCTTGATCATATTTTAATTTGGTAAAATTAGCGTAATCTAGCCCTTTGCCTTTTACATAAGTCACTTCTGATGCCAAATGATCAACTAGAAGTCAAGTTATTATTTGTTGTTCCTAAAACTTGGATAGGTGATAAGTCTTTTGTCAGATAGTGTAGTCTGTGTGTACGGAAAGTTGTTATTTATTTTTTTTTAATATGCTGATGCACTGAAATGAAATGTTGAGTTAAGTAGGTGGCAGAGCTTTTTTTTTTTTTTTTTGCACATCATTGGATTCTCACAGACTTTAAAGGTTCTTCATTTAACTATCAATGGCAATAAAGAACCTTTAGGTAAAGTCGGACACAGATTCACCCTTGTCAGAGAGGTGGTTGAAAGTGGTCAAAAGTAGACAAAAGAGAGACACATTTAAAATTCTGTTTCTTTTGTCCACTTGTGGTCAGATAAAAAAAAAATGCATCTTAATACCAGGTGCAAACAGGGCTTTAGTGTGGTTTTAGATTTGCTCTGTTATCTCTGTGACTGATCCAAAGTACATCAATCAGATGGGTAATTATTTTTTTCTGCTTTCAATTTTTACATTTAACTCAATAAATGCTATTTATTAATTTAGTCATTAGAGGCCAAGTTTAATCTGTGACTATAAACTCCAAGCCTCCAAGGGGCCCATGGATGGTACCTAATCAACTATTGTATGTTAGATTACATGAAAGTTATGAAATTCGGCACACAGCAGACAGTCTCTTTATTAAACACAGCAAATTTTGAGTCTCCGATTCAAACCCTCATGGGTGAAATGTCTCAAAATTTGCACTCATGTTTATGATAATAATCTTTAAAGCATCCTTCAAAGGCATTGTCCTTTTTAAGAAGGAAACTAGTACCTTTTGGATCAGTGTTACTTAAAGGTAAAAAGTCATAATAAATTACTAATATTAGATCTTTACAGTTTTTGTGTATTTTTGCAATATCTTGGAAGGCAATCTTCCTATTCCTTTGATGTTCAGAATACAAAAAGTAAATGTTTTTCCCAACAGTTAAGCATTTCAATTTTGATCTTCAACAAATTGCACACAGAACATCATCTGACCATGGTGGTAAGTATAAGTAAATAAATATAAGATATTAAAAGCTTATTTAAAAAAAAAATTTCATGTCAGAAAGCCTGTCCTTAGAACCTAAGATTAGTAATTGTTTCCCGCACTGACACATTTACATGATGCACACAAGTACGGGCTGAATGCCATTCATTGTTTATGCTATAGGTTATGCTCTGCAAATGCGTTTTTGTTATACAAACCGAACACACATTCCTTACAATATCTTCAATGCATACCTCACCTGCATATTCAAGAGAGAAAATAAATGCTCATCATCAAGAATCTCTTCTCTACTCTTGACTTTCTAACCGAAATCAGATCTGGCCGCCTCAGCCAGCTAAATTCTGAATGTAGTGGGACTTCACTACAGTTTAACTTGTCATCAAGATACTTGGCATGATGCCAGAATAGACATTGTTGTCTCTGTTCTAAACTGTGTGTGTGTGTGTGTGTGTGTGTGTGTGTGTGTGTGTGTGTGTGTGTGTGTGTGTGTGTGTGTGTGTGTGTCATTGTCACCCCACACTGGCCACACCACCTCAATTTGAGAACTACCTTGTCAAGAGTAATATCATGTAAATGATAATATTGTGGTTATTCTCACACAATAAAGTCCAACAATAAAGAATTAAATTTAATGAAGGCTTATCAAATAAAGGCTGAGAGACTTATTAGCAACCCGGCATAAAGATGAGAACTGTTGTAGCTATAAGACTGAAAGGCTAGAGTCTACAAAAACAACCACATTGATGTACATTATACCACTTATTACACAATTACTTGTCACAAAAGTAAACAACTAGACACACCACATAGATCTTAGCTCTTTATTTAAATGTAAAACTTAAAAAATGCAAATAAGCAAATAAAATTGTGTAAGAATATATTTACTCCATAAAAATTCTAAAAATCATAAAAATTTTCCACTTTTAAATTTTGTCAAATTTTCATTAGAACTGATTTAGATTATCTTCAGATCACACATTCAAGTCCATTAATCTAACTTTTGAATCAACACAAGCTTTTTCTGAAAACTTTATACAGTTGGTCAGTCAGTCAGTCGACAGCGACCTCTGGTGGATTTATGTGAGAACAGCAGACGTAATGACACTCACGACCGAAAAAAAAAAAATCTCAAAAAGCATGCACAGCGGCCTCTGTTGGATTTGCAAAAAAAAAAAAAAAAAAAAAAAACATAGCTCCAGGGAAGTATTTGGTGCTCTCCAGAAATGTATATAGCAATACGTTTTCAGAATGAGCCTGAGTTGTTTTAGATAAACAAATTTGAGCAAGAAACACCACAATAAATGTTACTATATAGTACTATCACCAACAGAACTGGTCGTGAAAAAAATTGACATTTTTGGTTATACATCTAAACATTTTGACGAAAATTCATTTCTTTATTTTTATCAGTCTTTATTTCATTCTACACACTTTATTTAAAGGTGCCCTTGCTATAATGTAACTATTCTTTTAACTTTTAAGTCCTTTATATTGCATGTATTTACTATGGTTAGGGGTTGAATTCAGGATAGTAGCGTTTAATTTATGGAAAACTAATTGTAAGTATCGTACACTGAATGTATAACAAGAACATATAAAGATCAATTGAAACTGAGTCAACTATTATACAGATTTTTTTTGCCAGGATTTTATGAACCACTTTTGTATTATTATGAAAGTTTGTATAGACTATATTATATGCAGCAGTACACTAGAGAAATGTTGCACAAAACTGCTATTTAATTAATTTTGACTGTTGGTATACTGAAATATATAGTTAGCTGAACTTGCAGTCGGCTTTTTTGATTTTCTTTAAAAATATCGACTCCTTCAAACTCATGCAAATGCACTGGTCTGACTCATCATATCCAATGCTATCTCACGGAAATTTGTAACTTTTTTTTATGTAGTGGCTAATTCATATGAATTTGTACAATCTCATTCATACAGTTTATTTCAATTTGCATATTCCCAATGACAGTTGGGTTTAGGGATGGAGTTTGGTGCCACCACTCCTTTTAAAATTCTTACATTTTCCTATGACTGAACGTGTACGAATTAGCCACTAAAATTACAAACTTAAAATCGTTACTTTTCCTCGTGACATCAGGCTGTCATATCGTCTTCAAACCAATAATAATAGTAGAAATATATAGGTTTTGTGTTGAATGACTAAACCATTTTGGTTTACTACTACATAAATGAATTTAATGGCCTAATTCTCTAAAATGATTGATAATGCATTAATATCTATAGTATAATGCATTAATATCTATAGTGAAAATGACTATCAATACAGTTGAAGTCAGATTTATTAGCCCCCCTTTGAATTTGTTTTTTTATTTTTTTATTTCCCAAATGATGTTTAACAGAGCAAGAACATTTTCACAGTATGTTTGATTATATTTTTCTTCTGGAGAAAGTCTTATTTTTGTTATTTTCAGCTAGAATAAAAGTCTTTAATTTTTTAAAAATCATTTTAGGAACAATGTTATTGGCCCCTTTAAGCTATACTTTTTTTGATAGTCTACAGAACAAACAATCATCATACAATAACTTGCCTTGTTACACTTACCTGCCTAGTTAACCTAATTAGGCTGTATAAAAGTGTCTTGAAAAATATTGAGTAAAATATTATTAAATCAGTTATTAGAAATTAGTTATTAAAACTATTATGTTTAGCATTGTACTGAAAAAATCTTCTCTCCATTAAATAGAAATTGGGAAAAAAATAAACAGGGGGGCTAATAATTCTTACTTCAACTGTATATGTTTCCATGTTATTAAATTGGCTGTAAATGCCCTTGTATATTTATAATAATCAACCTTTAATAATCAACCTTTAAAATTATAGTATACAAATGTTAGTAAAGTGTGATGTATAACGTAATAGGCGCTTACCTTTCATCATAACACTAATTAAGATCATTTTGCAACTAGTATTAATATTTAAACATGTCTCATTAGAAAACCTGTGTAATCTCCTGGGTATTGTTGTTTTTATTGCAGTTTAACCAAAACATTTCCACCATAATGACATGAGGACCTCTGGGGCCTAATCAAGGCACTAAGCAGTACAACACACTTGGATTACAAACAAACTTGACAGATGCATATTTACTGCCAGTAATGATGTCTGCACCTCCTGTCCCATAATCTAATACCACAGTATACATTGTAGATTATAGATTATACTAAACTTTTGCCATCCTTAATTCTTTGTGGCATAGATTGAACAAGGTGCTGGAAACAGTTTTATTCTTATTAACTCTTCTCCACCTCTTTAAGGTGCAGAAGAGCATACCTGTCAACCTTCCTGTTTTTCCCAGTATTCTCCCGTATTTTACAGTTCTATCCCGCTATTATCTCGTAAATGTAATTTCCCACATTTCTCCCGTATTTTCAGTGTTTCTCTGAAGGGTGACAAGAAACATTAAAGAGCTGAGCCTCCCTATGCGCAACCCATACCGCCGAACCAACAGGGGCCACCCCTTGCTCTTAAATGTGAGTCTGTTCTGTGTTTTCACTTTTCATTCATTCATTTTCTTGTCGGCTTAGTCCCTTTATTATCCGGGGCTTTGTTTAGGCACAAAAACACTTTGGAATAAATTTAAAAACAGCGCGATTCCCTTTCCTTTTATTACAGGTGCTGTCACCCCTCCTATGCAATCCTTAAAACAGTCATATAATGGTGAATGACTGTCAGCTGATGCGCTCCATAGTTATAGACGCTGTTTCCTAAACGGATTCTGTACACATAAAGCAGAGTGAAAGTTTGGCTTTTGGGTGCATGTTTAAACAGACATACACACATAATTAATACTAATAATAATATCTAAAGATGACGATCTTCGTGTTTTTTTTTTTCAAACACAACTAATTTAATCTTAAATTAGCATAAAAACTTAGGAAACCAGTCGAATGCCTTTAGTTTGATTCTAGTTTGTTCTGCATATCCGTGATGCAAATCTTCCATTTTGCCACAATCAAAATGTATCTATTAGTGGTGAATATTAGCAACTTGCTTTGCTATTTTCCTCCTGTCACTTTCAATAACACGGAAAACTAGACATTAAAAACCTTTAAAGAGGACTTATTATACCCCCTTTATACCAGAAGATGTAAAATTAGTCTCTGATGCACCTAGACTGAGTGAATACCACACAAATAATGTTTTATAACTCTTTGAAGCTGTCCAGTTCAGGCTATAATCCTAATTGTGCCGTTTTGAAGACGCTTTAAATTCAAATGGGATTTTGCTTTTTTCAAAAGAGGGCAGAGCTACCAATGCCTATGTGTCAGCATAATGGCAGATACGAAAACAAAAGTAACTTTCTATGCTAATGAGGGAGAGATTGTCAATAATGGGCGGGGCTTTCTCCCTCGGATGACACGTACAAAAGGAAAGTGTCAATAAAAGGCTTCGTTTGAAACCGCATACTCAGTGAGTAGGTACTTAATTTCAAAAAGTACTTACTTAACAAGGAACAAAAGAGTAGGCACTCAACGACCAAATCTCATTAAATATGAATAGGATCGTACCTCATTCGCCATGTTTACGTTATCATGTGACTGACCTTAGAAGCGCAACAACTTCAAGGAAATTGCAGGTTTAGTGAATCTTAATTTAAAATATTACATTTATTTTTTAAAAAGTTCACATGAATTTGTTGTTGTCTTCATTTGTATAATCTTTTTTATCCACAAGTAACCTGCTTAAATCTTGTTTGTTTTCCTGACTTGTTTGATTATTAAACGCAGATATATTTAGCCTTCTCATTGTGCATTTGTGTGCATATAATCTCATATAATACAAGAAACTCATTACATTTACGTCATTTTTGTTAATTTTAAATGAAACAACCATGTTTTTCAGAGCCTGTATAAATAAGTTCTTTAATTAATAATTATTATAACAATCATATAGTAATAATATAAATAAGATAACAGGGACAGAAGCACCTCGCATTACTCTAATATTTTATTATACTGGCATCAATAGTGTGCTGTTACTTACTGTAGGCCATCCAAGAGTGATGTTCATCTTTGAGTACATAAGTGCTTTACCCTTCCTATTTTACATGACCAAAACTTAAAGCAGGGAATTAACATTTAAATTTATTCTATACGTTAAAATATATATTTTTAATTTCAATAAAGACATCTATATAAATCAAACAAATCATATATATAAATAAAGAAAAATTCAAACATTTGTTTTATATGCCATAGCTATGCATTTATAGTCACTAGACAAATGTAGCCAATGTGAGTACATCCTAATTATCAGGCAAAATATGATATGATACAATGTGTACATTATTGAAAAATTATTATTTCATTTATTGACCAAAAAGGAAACATTAATATATGAAATAATGAATAAAAATAATCACAAATAAGTCCACAACACATGAAACAAAGCTTTATTCAAACTTGTTCTTTAATCATGCACTGCATGTTCTGCTGCATCTCCAAACAGCGGGGCTGGTGGATGATCAGCAGGTCTTTATCTGTGTTTGTCCTCATCATCAGCATCATCACTGCTGCAGTCAGACTACAACGGGGTTGAGACATGAAGCTGTCCATGCGTAAGAAACCGATTCTGAGGATGAAGAGACCACAGCAACATCTGTCAGGGTCTTGTCCACAGCACTACATCATCTCCTTCCTCATCTCCTTCATCTTCTCCAGCACACTGCTGCGCTTTTTTATCCTCGATGCACATGGCACCAGTCTGAGGACATTTCTGATCATACAAAATAAAAAAGTAATTTTAACAGACAAATGTCATTTTCTGTTTGGAAATGAATAAAAATAAATTCCTCATTATCACCTATACAAATTAACAGAAAAAAAGTAGTTATGGTTTATCAATATTAATGTTAGTTAATGTAAACAGTGTCGATAGCAGTGAATTCTGCATCAGCACAAACAGATCATTCACTCAGGTGTCTGTGTAATGTTGCCATTTGCTGATCTGCAACACTTCTGATATATTTATGTCAGACATTTAATAATCGTCTTTTTATTTAAGTAAATACGCTTAAATCGTAAAGTTTTCTACATAATTATGTTTTAGAGCAAAATAAAAAAAAACATGACTTCTCTTTACTTTCTAATAACTAATGTTTCAAAGCGTCTGCATCCCGTTTATCCTCAATATTATGACGTATCCTCTTCTCCTGCTTCTTCTTCTCCGTGCCAAATGCTTTCCCATGGCATCCTGGGATAGATGAGTAACCATCTGAGAATACTTCGGAAACATGGCTAAAGCAGTAGGGCGTCTAGGGATTTCTCGCCTACACTTTTTTGATTACAGTAGTTTCAAACGTACTTCTTTCTTCATGTACTGTTTTCTCCCATTATGTTGTAGGTGAGTGTGCACACATCTAGGCAAATGAAGTATACGAATGGCCGAATCTTGTGAGGATTGAGGTAATTCCATAGACTGTACAATATAGGGTAATTCTCGCCTACTCTTTTTTGAACAATGGGGATTCAAACATACTCAATAGCTCACCTACTGCTTTTACCATACCTATTAGTAAAGAAGTATGTGTCACAATCACTAGCGATCACTACTCCATAGATCGCTGGATCTTCCTCATGGACTTCAATTCCTCCATTTCTGGACAACATATTCATACATGCACTTCGGCCTGACACACATGCTTCCTCATCTAAACTGATTACATTCACACCACCTGAGGATTGTCAGAGACTGATTGCACACACTATTTAAACCACACACTCACTTATTCAATTTGCAAAGTCTTGTTATCTGCCACAGAGACATTACAACGCGTTTCCTGTCTGCCTTTGCCGTGTTTTGATCCTTGCCTTGTTTATTTACTTAATTTTGTTTGCTGTCTGCCTCTGACCATCTGCCTGTTAATTTGACTTCGACCCTGGTTTGCCTTCATACATCTGTTTGCACCTGTATTGACCATTGCTTGCCTGACCACTGAATAAACCTGCACGTGGATCCACACCTCAGTTGTTTGTGTCACTCCCCGTGGTTACAGAAGACTCGGCCTCAACGGCCGGATATGAAAATCATGCGTCTGCATCAGGGAGCACGATCAATTGAAGAGTATGTGGAGGACTCCATTAACCTGGCACATTTAACATCATTAAATGAGGTATGCTTGATGATATTTTTTCATAGTGGACTATCTGAGCCATTATATTCAAACATGCCATTAAATGATCCTCACTCTATCATGAACTATATTGAACTGGCACTGTAAATGAGTGGGTCCCCCTTCACTGTTGGTGAAGTGGAGGAAACTCCTAAATGTTTTTTTTTTTTTTTTTTTAGGGGGGAGCAGCGTACAGCAAGACCAGATGACAACAGGGCTTGCTGTACACCCCACTGAAACATTAATGCTGGCATCACCATCACTCCTGTCTCATACACATCAGTTCCCTGACAAGGTGGCCATTTCCAGTCCTCCAGCTCATAAGATGGCCGCCTTTAAGTCCTCCAGCTCACAAAGCGGTCACAACCAGCCCTCAAGCTCACAATGTGGTAAGCGCCAATCTGCCACCAGCTCACAAGATGGCTTCTTGTTCCGAGTCTGTTACTGTCATAGTTCCTGTTTCAGTTTCTGAAATGCCATCACCTGAGCCCCCAGAATGGCCACCGCCACCTGAGTTGCCAGAGTTGCTACCACCACCAGAGCTGTTACTGCTTACTGTTACTGTTACATACCTCATTTTAATGATGCTGCCAGAGCCGCTGACACTGCCAGAACCACTGCCACAGCCGCTGCCGCTGCCACTGCTAGAGCTGCCAGAGCCACAGCCGCCACCTGATCTTCCTGAATGGCCTTTTGCAGCTCCATGCTCCAGGCTCTCCACAGCTCCATGTTCCAGACCCACCGCAGCTCCACGCTCCAGGCCCGCCACAGTTCCACTCTCCAGGCCTTCCACAGCTCCATGCTCCAGGCCCTCCACAGCCTCATGATCCAGGGCCACTCCAGCTCCATGCTCCAAGCCCTCTGCAGCTCCACCCTCCAGGCCCTCCGCAGCTCCACTTTCCGCACCCTCCGCAGCTCCACGCTCTAGGCCCTCCACAGCTCCAATCTCCGGGCCCTCCGCAGCTCCACGCTCCAGGCCCTCTGCAGCTCCACTCTTCAGGTCTTCCTCAGTTCCATGCTCCAGGCCCGCCTCAGCTCCGAGCTTCAGGTATGCCCCCGCTCCATGGTCCTGGCCCTCCATCCCTCCCCCTGTTCCGCCTTCGCTTCACCTCCCACCAGAACATTATTTGGAGTGTCTGGACGCCACTTCTTAAAAGGGGGGTTCTGTCACAATCAGTAGCGATCACTACTCCATAGATCGCTGGATCTCCCTCACAATAACTCATGGACTTCAATTCCGCCATTTCTGGACTACATATTCATACATGCACTTCGCCCTGACACACATGCTTCCTCATCTAAACTGACTACATTCACACCACCTGAGGTATGTCAGAGACTGATTGCACAAACTATTTAAACCACACACTCACCCATTCAGTTTGCTGAGTCTTGTTATCTGCCACAGTGACATTACAATGCGTTTCCTTTGTCTGCCTTTGCCGTGTTTTGATCCTTGCCTTGTTTATTTATTTAATTTTGTTTGCTGCCTGCCTCTGACCATCTGCCTGTTAATATGACTTCGACTCTGGTTTGCCTTCATACGTCTGTTTGCACCTGTGTTGACCATTGCTTGCCTGACCACTGAATAAACCTGCACGTGGATCCACACCTCAGTTGTTTGTGTCACTCCCCGTGGTTACAGAATGTGGTTTCGAACGCAGCCAAAGCATTTAAATTAATAATTTTATCTTCATAAGCATCATAAGGCAATATTCACAGACTGTTGCCACACAACTGTTTAAACCTCTTATAAAAGTGATTCAACTCATGAATCTAATATTGTTTACCAATAATCACAACACCAGATAAATTATTAATATACTTCTAGTGCATAGTCACACCTAAAACAGCTTATATGGAAATAGATTTATGAATTGTTGTCAGGTTAGGCTACTGTAAAAAATTAAATGTTGCTTTTCTGTAATTTGGCATTAAGACTAACATTTGATGGTCCAAAAATGAGTAACTATGATCAAAAATCTATATTTAAAAATAAAATTAAACTAATAATAGAAAAGAATGTCAGAGCATCTTGCTTTGCACTGCTTCCAGTCTGTTGTCTGCAATGTTATATGGCAGTGGCATACTGTATGTGTCTATTAGTCATGCTATTTATTCTGGTTGATTGGTAGTTACAGCCATTTTCTTATTGCCATCCTGTGTTTGGTTGCATTTGCTAATTACTTCCAAATGTAATACATAATAAATACTTTGTTTCTGTAATTTAAAAAGTAATTGTTTACAGTATTACAATGTTTCTGTCTCTGTATTTTATTGTGTTACTCTACTTTTGCATTAATTTTGAGTTAATTTTTGATATCATAGGTATGACCTAGTTATCTAGACTATATATCTTTGGTTCATAAACCTTTTTAGAGTGGCATACTCCTTAACATTATTTTGCATTCTCTCTTCCACTTAGACTGCAGTCACTTTTCCCATTAAGGCACAATATTTGCAATTTAAATAAAACTTCCATTGAATTATTTATCTTAATAAATTATTATTTTTTAAATGAGTAATATTTCAATTATAAATATGCAACTATGGTGAAAATTAAGTTATCCATGTTTTAACTAAAGCCGCCAGTACGGCACTGTCTTAAGACATTTGTTCAGTGACAAAGCAACTGTTGTATTTATGAATTCATTCACAAAAATAACCTAGCCTAGCTAAAGAATGACTGAACCAATGTGAACGCTAACAAGTTGGAATAATGATCAATCCTGTGAATTTTTGACGACATTAATTGCAGTGTATTTTCAACTGTGAACTATACTGATTTTGTGTGATCATGCTACAATGCTGACATTGACACACTGACACAACATTCCAGTCAACTAACTCAGTGCAACGAGTCAATAGCTCCCGACTGCACTGAGTGAAAAATACAAATTATGGAGAAAAAAATTTATTATTTTCAGCAGATCGTTTGCCTGATATTATGACATTAAAACAAATGCAGAATAGTCTAGGCTGCTCACAAAACTTCATATTGATGCAGAACGAAGCAAATGCAGAGAACCGTAACATAAGTAGAGCATACCAAAACCAAGTCAAAGTGCGGTAACTCATGTTTTGGCGTTCTGCCTTGGTTTTGCTTTGAACCACTAACTTATCCAGCATATGTTTTTTTGTGCAGCGGATGCCTTTCCTGCCGCAACCCAACACTGGGAAGCACCCATCCACTCTTGCATTCACACACACACTACGGCCAATTTAGCTTATTCAATTAGCCTGTACCGCATGCCTTTGTACTGTGGGGGAAACCGCAGCACCCAGAGGAAACCCACGCAAACACAGGGAGAACATGCAAACTCCACACAGAAATGCCAAGTGTAGTTTGTGCTGAAACACGCCGGATCTGGATCTGGCACCTCTTAAGTCTGATCCGACATGGTCCGGCTGATTTTACTGATCCCCTCCGCAACCAGCCTCCTTCCCTGTCCGCTGTTCACTTTCACTTACTTTCGCGACTTCCCAAGCCTCTTCACTTTCATCCGCGACAGCTGCCTTGCTCTTCACTTTTATTCTTCGTCCGTGACACCTACCAAACCCCCTTGCTCTGCATTTTCGTGCACGACACCTTTGCATCCTCGGGTAACATGCCAGATTCATTACTTTGATCTGTTTCGGAACCTCACATTTCACAAAATAACCACTGCACATGATACAGGAGGTCTTCATTGTCCCAAAAAAATCATTAACTCATTTTTGTCAAAAAAAAAAAATTACAGTCTTTTGCCTTTGCATGGCAGCATAGCTCGCCGTGGACTTAGGATGCAGAGGGGAGTTGACTGTGATGCCGGGGTTTGAGTCTGATGAGAAATGGTTCCAGAAACCAGGTAAAACAAAAGCCAAAAAAAAAAAGACAATAAAATAAATGAATAAACATCAGGCTGAAAACGTGGTGAAATCACGTGGCCAGGATGGCTTTTCTTTTTCTAGATTGCTTTTGAAAACACTATCGGTTGGGTTTAGAGAAGCGGGTGGGTGCATGGGTCCGTCTGTCAGTCAGCTGAAGTGTTTATAGTGTGCCCTCTGTTGTATTTATGCAAGAAGTTTGAAATTTGAGATCATCATAAAGCACACTGCATCCTCTGGTGGATTTGCAAAAACAAAAACAGTGAGCAGGCGTACCTTCAGTTATGTATTTCGCTGTCCCCAGAAATGTAGACCTGGGTTTGTATCCGCAATAAGCCCAAGTTACAAAATATGCATAGCATATCATAGTATGGTTTTTAAATGCGGCATTTGACGAATGATTCACTAATACTAAAATCTAACCGGCTGAATAATTTTATCCTCATGCATTGAACAGACAAAGTACAGATCATACTTGATTAAAAAGCCCAGTGTGTTGCTCATGTTTTTACAGTTGCAGTATTAGTAATCAAGTATAAGTATAAAGTTTTTTCTCATATAGACATATGAAGTCAGAATTAATAGCCCTCCTGTATATTTTTCAATATTGTTTTTAGCTCTAAACATAATAGTTTTAATAGCTCATTTCAAAAAACTGATTTTTAATCTTTGTTAATTGTTCTTAAAGTGCAATTTAAAGGCTTTTTTAAAAAATGAGGTGTCTTTTTAAACTAATATTCTGTTTTCACTATAGAGCAAGGGTACCCAAACTCAGTCCTAGAGAGCCATATCCAACAGAGTTTAGCTCCAACTTGCCTAAACACACCTGTCTGGAAGTTTCTAGTGTACTTAGTAAGAGCTTGATTAGCTGGTTCAGGTGTGTCTAATTCGGGTTGTAGCTAAACTCTGCAGGACACCAGCCCTTCAGGACTGAGTTTGATAGACTGATAGAGTTTAGACAGCAATATCACTACATAACTCTTGCTATCATTACAAACCCTCTGCTAAAATGTGCTTGCTCAATAAAACTTATTAAAAAAAACACAACTTTTCTTCCTGTGCAGAAATTTTAACAAAATAAAAAAAGCTATTGTCTTTTAAGGTCCCAGACGAGGGCTTGATTCTCTGTGGGCTAGTGCTTATTAAACATATTTACCTCATTAGACAGCAGTTATGTTAGGTGCAGATATTGCTCAGGGGATTAATCAGAGACACAGATCATTAAATAAACATTTGCTTTGCGGCAAGTTTCGGTTCAACCCACAAAGGGATCGAGCAACTTGGCCTTGAGTTGCATCATTGCCAAACAATTAGAAAGCATACCAATTACACTGATATGCAAAGTTGAGGTTTACCACTGATGGCCCTTTTAAAGACATAATTAGTCACATGAGATTGGACTCTGTTTTGGTCAACACAAGAGTTTTCCATGATGCATGTCTGATACTTGAGGATTTTTGGCTGTGGAAGATTTCACAATTTTAAACAATTCATCTCACATCTATAATAATTACTTAGTTTAATGGGACCTTTGATTTTTTTTTTATAATGACATGTTAAATTTACTACTACACAAAAAATATCACTGCTTCTTGTTCAAACAACCTTAAAATGAGCTGAAACTACACAATTCTGGAAATAACTTTGGCCAATTTATTTGTTTTATTTTTAGTCCTTTTAAAATTTGTAAACCATTGAGTTAACTTAAGCATTTTTTGATGGGACAACATAAAGGAATTGGGTTGGTCCAACTACTTGGTTAGGGGACTTATCGTTCACAGCATCTGCGTGGGATTGAATTAAGAGAGGGAAATCTTGATATGTAACTAATGTTAGGTGTTTAAAGTTATTAGAAAGACTTGTTTAATTTTGACTTTAGTTTGAAGATTCCCTGCAGGCACCGGACGTCAGCATAATGTCATATTGATCTTGTACCCCAACGTACCCCAACGTCATGGTGTCATGTCATGCCCAACGATGACCGACCTATAATATTAACATCTCATAATGTTGTGTGCCTGCTGGGTTTAAAATATTTTCATGTAATGCTTTAAGTTTGCAGAAGCACCCATTCTTTGGGTGTTGGCAACTTAATTAACAAAAATGCAGTTTGTTGCTTTGCTCAGTGTCCTAAAATTAGTTCTGAGATCAGTCTCAGATGCATGCTTAAAATGGCTTTTTTAATTCATTTAGAATAACTACAAATAAAACTAAGAGACTTTGAAATGTACAACACATAATAGTCACACATGATATTATCAGACATTTGAGTTTAAGTTAAATAAAGATACAAATGTATTTAAACTTTTATTTCATTGGATTAACAATTTTTTAGTAAGTGGTTGGTGGTTTAAGGTTAGTGGTTGGAAACAATTGAAATGGGCTGAATTTAAACTAACAAATTAGGTCAAACGCTCAGGTTACTGAAGTAACCCTCGTTCCCCAAGGAGCGGAACGGAAATGCTATTAGTGGATTTGATTTTAGGAAAATCCACGAATTGGGAGGATTCGGTTCAGAAGCCGCTTGTCTGAAAGAGTATGGAATGGGCCAATGAATGCCAGTGAATTGGCAGCGTAAGCTTGTGCAGGTGTGCTTCATTGCCAATTAACCCAGCATATAAGCACACGTGGAGCAAGCAGACACCATCCTTTTTAAGCTGAAGAGACTTTGCTAACAGCTAAGGGACAGTCATTATGGCGATGGTAAATAGCATTTCCGTTCCCCTCCTCGGGGAACGAGGGTTACTTCAGTAACCTGAGCGTTCCCCTTCGGGTGGGGAACTCCAATGCTATTAGTGGATTTGATTTTAGGAAAATCCACAAATTGGGAGAACTATGGAAAACGCCATAATGACTGCACCTTACCAACCACGCCTCCGATGAGAGGATAGTCAAGCAAGCGTGACACACCCACATCATGGGAGGCGCAGTCCTCCAACGTGTCCCTGGCCCTAACTTATCCCACTTCATAGAAAGTTTTACAGATTTAGGTATATTTTCTGGGAGTCTTGAGCATCTAGATATTTCTAGGAAATACGACAGTACGTTGGGAAGCGTGCAGACCCGATAGGGAGGACGCTGCGGAGGCCATCCGCTACCCAATGGGGGAGATAAGATGGCAAATTACATATGGACTAGCCCTAAGAAGGGGGAGTGCGCATAATGAAGGTGGTTAGCGGAGAGCAGACACCTATACCCACAACGCGGGCTGACCAGCGGGCAGGCCTACAACGTAGTGGGCCAGCAAGTGACTCCTCCGCTGAGTCAGTGCTGGGGGCCATGGAGGAATCTGCAGGGCTCACCTGGCAGGGAACTTACTGACAGATAAGAAGGCGCACATATCTCCGTGTTAGGGAAATTAGCACCGCAAGCGTGTTACAACACCCTACCGAGTTGTTTCCTCAATCACCAAAGGGTTACCTAATATCCTTGAGGAAACCGGCTCCACTCGCAGATTGTAAAACCTAGCAAATGTGTTGGGTGTCGCCCAGCCCGCAGGTCTACAGATGTCTGTTAGAGAGGCCCCGCATGAACGTGCCCAAGAGGATGCAACGCTCCGAGTGGAGTGCGCACGCACTCCCGGGGGACACGCTCACCTCTGCTTGAATAAGCAAGAGAAATGGCCTCCACAATCCAGTGGGATAATGTTTGTTTCGATACGGCACTTCCCTGCTGCCGACCGCCATAACAGACAAAGAGCTGCTCAGATGATCTAAAGTACTGAGTAGGGTCCACATAGATGCGCAGAGCGCGAACTGGACAAATTAAGGAAAGGGCTGGGTCTGCCTCCTCCGGGGGCAGTGCTTGCAGATTTACTACCTGATCTCTAAAGGGAGTGGTAGGAACCTTGGGCACATAACCTGGGCGGGGTCTCAGAATAACGTGAGAGTAATCCGGCCCGAATTCCAGGCCTGAGTCACTGACCGAAAATGCCTCCAGGTACCCTCTTAATGGAGGCCAACGCGACCAGCAGAGCTGTCTTCAGGAACAGAAATCTTAAAGGGCCATGAAACCCCCTTGTTTCCTTGTTTCAGCAGGGTGTTTTCACACCTCTACTTTGGAAAAAGTCAGAAAAGTGGGCGTGTCCAGCTCTGTTTAGGGGGAGTGTCGGAGGAACTAAAGTGGGATGGTGTGGGAGTGTCTATTTGTGCACGCGCGAGTTTCAGAGTCAAAACACACAGACACACACACACACACACACACACACACACACACACACACACACACAAACACACACACACACACACAAACACACACACAAACACACACACAGGAGAAATTGATGTTTTTTACATGGACATCTGTAGTCGAATTATTTGCCAAATTATTAAATGGTGGACTTTAACTGCAGTTTGGCTCTTTCAATTAGGGAATTCATTCATGCCCCTTGGGACAAAGAGATAATTTGATTCGAGGAACTGCTCTAAGCGTGTATTTTTCATGCAATGTTTGATACCGCACGGCGAATGAGAGAAAAAAACCTCCGCATTTCCTGGAAACTTAGATGCACATGGCAGGTAGTGTCAGAAAGCCGCGTGTGTTATTCTGGTCACAAAATGCAGCGAAAATCCTAGACGAGGTTAAAGTTTGGTTGTGGGGCTAACATGTTTACACTCCGTGCAATAGTTAACTTAGTTCGATATGAACAAACTGAATAAACAAAGAGCACTGGTCGCTCACTTACCAAATCTGTAGAGACAGGACAATAACCACCAACTAGAGCCATGTCTTTATTAAGAGAAGACTACAAGCGAATCTGGATCTCAGCGTTTGCAGATGAGAACAGCTCTCAGGTAAACAATAATCTTCCGTAGACACATAAGTTATTGTTGTCGAGCGTCGCGTACACTGTTAATCCACACGTGAGACTGAGCTCTCGAAGAGAGAAAATGAAAACAAAACTTAACTGCAGCAAACTATAAAAGCAACACTTCACGGTTGTTTTGCCAACACAACGTGGCGTCTCTGTCGTGTAAACACGGTGACAGTAATGAATATTAATAAAGTTGCACCATAGAGCATGCTGATTGGTTTGAACCAAGCCTTACTCATGCATTAATGCATCACACTGTAAGACGTAATAAGACACACTCTGGCACAGACGCCCAGTCTGCACGCTGGAATACAACGCTATTATGTCATGGCGCAGCTTCAAAAATTTGTTTCAAACCGGAAGTACGAATTTGCTTGAAATAACGCAGAAACAACCAATTTACACTTTTTAGCAAAATATAGGTGTCCTAATAGTGTTTTTAGCAGTGTGGGACACATATACAACTGTAAACAGCTCAAAAAATGTGTTTTGGTGTTTCCCAAGCTCGTGAGAACGAGGGTGAGATCCCAAGAGGGCATGAGAGGGGGGCGAGTTGGATTAGTTCGCCTAGCGCCTTTGAGCAACCGAATGATGAGGTTATGCTTTCCCACGGTGCCACCAGCTACCGCGTCATGATGAGTGGAGATGGCAGCCACGTAAACCTTGAGAGTGAAGGACAACAGCCTGCTCTCCAGCTTCTCTTGAAGGAAAGAGAGCACAACACTGATCTGGCAGGTTCGGGGGTCTTCTCTGCGAGAGACACACCATTCAGTGAATAGACTCCACTTCAGGCTCTAGCCTGAGTGATGGTATAAACCACCGCACTCGGTAGGTTACCTAAGTCTTCCTCGTGTCTAGGGACCACACATGGAGGTTCCAGAGATTGGGGCGAGGGTGCCAGATGGTGCCCTGTCCCTGAGAGAGCAGGTCCTCTCTCAAAGGGATCCGCCAGGGGAGGGCCGTCGCGAGGAAGGAGAGCTCTGATATCCAGGTCCGGTTTGGCCAGAGGGGCACAACTAGCAGAACCTGTTCCTCGTCCTCCCTGACCTTGCACAGTAACTGCGCGAGCAGGCTCACTGGGGGAAACGCATACTTGCGCATGCCCCGAGGCCAGCTGTGGGCCAGTGCATCCATGCCGAGAGAGCCCTCGGTCAGGGAAAAGAACAACTAGCAATGAGCATTCTCGGAGGAAGCAAACAGATCGATCTGGGCCTCCCCGAATCGCGCCCATATCAGCTGGACAGACTCTGGGTGGAGTCTCCATTCTCCGAAGTGTATTTGCTGCCATGAGAGCACATCGGCTGCACGGTTGAGCATACCTGGAATACAAATGGTGCGCAGCGATTTCAGCCGGGATGACTCCAGAGGAGCAGACGGCGGGGGAGCTGAGACATGCGGCGAGAGTGCATACTCCCCATACGATTGATATACACTGCCACCGCCGTACTGTCCGTCCTGACCAGCACGTGTTGCTGCTCCAGCACCGGAAAAAAGCGGTGGAGAGCGAGGAACACTGCCAACAGCTCTAGGCGATTGATATGCCAATGAAACTGGGCACCCTTCCATAGGTCCGCAGCTGCATGCCCGCAACACACGGCCCCCAGCCCATGTTGGAAGCATCTGTTGAAACAACAACATGCCTGGACGCCTGTCCTAGAGGCACACCGGCCTGCAGGAAAGAGGAGTCGTTCCAAGGGCTGAGGGCGCGGTGACAGCGCAGTGACAGAGACTCGATGTGTCCCTGCATGCCATGCACGTCTTGGGACTTGATCGCAAAGCCAGTGCTGAAGTGGTCTCATATGGAGTAGTCCGAGCGGCGTGACGGCTGCTGTGGATGCCATATGCCCCAGGAGCCTCTGAAAGTATTTCAGTGGGACCACTATTTCACTCTCCGGAGAGGCGCGCTACCATGGTGACCGAGTCCAGCTCCATCCCGAGAAAGAAGATCCTCTGCACAGGGGCGAGTTTGCTCTTTTCTCGGTTGACCTGCAACCCCAACAGGTGGAGGTGCCGGAGCCCCTTGTCTCTGTGCATAATCAATTGCTTCCACGAGTGGGCTAAATCCGCTAGTCGTCGAGATAATTGAGTATGCGGATGCCTGCGAGCCGAAGGGGCGCTAAGGCACCCTCCGCGAGTTTGGTGAAGACCCGCGAAGACAGAGAGAGCCCGAAGGGGAGGACCTTGTATTGCCACGCTCGACCTTCGAACGCAAACCACAGAAACTGGCAGTGGCGTGGAAGAATGGAGACATGGAAATACGCGTCCTTCAGGTCTATGGCTGCAAACCAATCCAGAGGACGAATGCCTCGGAGGATTGGCCGTGACCCACCGCTCTTTTTGAGTACGATGAAGTATGGGCTGTAAAACCGAAGGTCCCGCGGAAGAGTTGGCGGAGAGCGATTCGCTCTGGCTCCGCACCCAAACTCCAGAGAGGGGGCTCGAGGGTTGGGGGAAAGGAGACCCTCCCCCCAGTGCTCGTGAGCCACTGGTGGAGCTCGTAGAACTTGCAAGCTGGAAAGCAGCGCGTCCCAGACTGGCAGGGTTCGTGCTGTCACATCCGGGGAAGGGGAAAAGTGCTCTTTCATTGATGTTTTTGTGGCACTGAAAAGTACCATTGGAATAGGTCCCCGCCCTAAAGAAAGAAAGAGCAAGTTTCCTCTTCTCCGGATGGTCTCAGGGATGCTTCGCGGTCTGTTTACCGGACTTAACAGCGCCCTGGGCAGGGGGGGCTGCCGGCTTTCAATGTGCTCGCTTCGCCGGAGGAGCAGGCGGGGGCGGGGCAGCACTCGTTGGCGGGCGCCCTCGGCGAGGAGCAGCGGATGTGGATGGCTCGGATATCGAGTCAAGAAAACAAACTTTGTCGACATCACGCATATCGGCAAGGTTTAGCCAGAAGTGGCGTTCCTGGACAAAGATTGTCCGCGATAGCGCGCTCTACTGACAGGATCACCTCATACCCCCTGGCAGCTCCACCGTCAAGGGCAGTGAGGGCGGAGGGACACTCAGCGCGGGCAGAGAAAGGTGCCCTCCAAGACTGCGTGAGCCTACTATGCTCCTCCGGGAAGAAGGGGTGGAGAGGCTTAGAGGGCTTCACCTTTTGTTCCTCTACGTAACACCCATCTAGTCTCTCCGGCCACGGAGCTGGGGGATGAACCATCTCCAACCCACGGCCGAAGCAGCCCGGGAAAGCACGACCAACATGTCCGCTTCAGGATCCGTCTTGAGGGCGCTCGCCTGCCCGGAGGGGGCGAACGGGTCTGGATCCTCGTCGGACAGTGAAAGCCCACCCTCCGATGACATCTGATTTCCGGTGTCAGCGAGCGTGAGAGCTACCATCTGATTAGACGGATCACTCCCAGTGCCCGAAGCTTGGATGGAGCACTTGGAGGAGGGGGAGGTCTGCGAGCCCTTGGGCGGTGGATTATCTCCCGCTGAGAACCTCAGATCTGCCCGAGCGCCCACTGCAGAGCAGGAGGCAACTGGGGTGGTTCGCTCTCTTATAAACGCTAGCCGCGATCTTAACTGCGCAACGGTCATGGCATCACAGTGACGACATGAACCGCCCGTGAGCACCACATTAACATGCTGGACCCCCAGACATGTAATGCAGTGATCGTGAGCCAGGAAACCCCCGCAACCAGAAACGCACAGTCGGAGCGCCATCCTGAAAAGGACTTGCTGCACGACTGTGTTGCTCTTTTAGAAAAAATGCGCACCTATACGCACCGCTCTGGTGGACCGGACCCAAAGAACGCCAGGCAAGGGAGAATCCCAGCTTGACCGTCTGCCGCCGCGTATACCCACTCTGGACCGGGAGACACTTGTTCGCTCGGAAGTCGTTGTAGCAGCAAGAGGAACCCTCATCGACTCGATCAGAACAGTCTCTGAAGCGAAAATGATGATGTCTGCTTGCTCCACATGTGCTTATATGCTTAGTTAATTGCCAATGAAGCACACCTGCGCAAGCTTACGCTGCCAATTCACTGGCGTTCACTGGCCCGTTCCATACTCTTTCAGACAAGCGGCTTCTGAACCGAATACTCCCAATTCGTGGATTTTCCTAAAATCAAATCCGCTAATAGCATTGGAGTTCCCCACCCGAAGGGGAACATTCGAACAATTAGCAAAACATTACAGATCCTTTGCATAATTAAACACTCCTATAAAAACTATAGACTTATGTTTAAAAACCACACTTTTTTACCATAAGAAACACACATTTTAACATTTACTATACACTGTTTGCACGAGTTACACACTGCTGTGATAAACCTAAGACACTTTTAGCACTTCTGCTTCCCTATGATTAGACTAGGCTACCATCAACAAAGTACAAATATAAAGTAAATTCACCAAACACTACTCAAGAACAATGTTGCACCTTGTAGAAACTCATTTATTCCTCAACATGTCCAACATGTTGGCATGAAGATTTAAAGTACTGTAACATGTCACTTTACGTATTGAACTGTAAGATAGATGTGGCATGAGAATTATCAATTGTAATGTTGTCCTTAGCAAGACACCTTGGAAAGAAGTGTCTTGAATGTAGAATCATGTATTGCTGCTACCTCCATCTGGTCACAGGCCTCCTCCATGGCTTGGATGAGGGGTACCTCAGCTTGGAGACGAAGATCATATACCATCCACCACTATGCAGAGAAAAACTCTTCAATAGGGTTGAGGAATGGAGAGTATGCTGGAAGATATAGGACAGTGAAATGTGGATGTTGCTAAAACCAGTTCTGAACCAGAGCAGAACGGTGGAAAGACACATTGTCCCAGACAACAATGTATTGCGTATGATCAATTTGATTTGCTGCTGTTATGTTGTGCATTTGGTCCAAGAATGTAAGTATATGTGCTGTGTTAGGGCCCATATGGGTATGGCAGTGGAGGACCCCATTCTTTGTAATGGCTGCACAGAGTGTTACTGTATATTTCCCCCATGTTGCCCTGGGACAATGACTATAGCCAATGACTATGTGGCCAATGATGTTTCTTCTACTCCGTGTTCACGTCAGGTTGAACACACCATCATCTACTTAAGCAAACTCATGCTAAATCTCCTCTCCATCCATTCATGAAACTACCTGAAGAACAGTGTCAGGCAAAATTGTGTAGTTCAGTGTAGATCTAGTATTACAGTACAGTAAAAGATTATGAGACAGTATGCAAGATCACACTGCTAAAGTGAATACATACCTCTGCATAATCATGCCACAGTCTTTTCACCCTTTCGAAATTGTGCTCGAAAGGCACTCCATAAATTTGCTTCATTTGAATATATATATATATATTTTTTTATGGTGTGTGACAGTGTTGATATTGAGACCTGATGGTTTTCGTTGAAACTGGCATTTTATAGTGCTTAAACACCTGATTGGTGTGTCTACAAATAATCAAACAAGTGTTTGCACACCTGACGACTGTGTTGAACCAATTGGTTGGACGGTGCAGTAATTTGACAGTCAGTGCTTTGGTATTGCAAGGAAGTGACTTCATGATAGATTTTAGTGTGTAATGTATGCTAAGTGTGTTTAGTGTTTTGCAAATCACTGTGTGTAGAGATTTGCAACAAGTGAGAAGCTGACAATGTGCTTATAGTTGCGCAAATATGGGCTGATGTTTTGATACTTGTGTGTAAGGTTTTGCTAATAGTGTACTACTTTTAATTTTAGTGTGTAAGCAATCCAAAAAAAAACTGTAATCCGGGGTCGCCACAGCAGAATGAACCGCCGTTTATTTTCATCATTTCAGTCTTTTAGTCCGCTTGTTGACTAGAATTTGGATGACAATATTCACACTTAATTAAATGGTTTGCACCAAACAAGAAAAAAGGGTCTCGTTTCACTTCTACACGCTACGATATTTTTTGACTCAAAAATAAACAAAACAATGGTATTTTTTGAGTTTTCGATAGATGAATATGCCATCACTCACATGAATGCATATATAACCTACACATCTAGTCTAACAACACGTAGAATTGTTTTGGATGGTCCTTCTCTAAACATACTGTACATCAAATGCCATTTTTCTTTGTAAGTGTCCGTATACGCTTGTGTGTGTGTGTGTGTGTATAATTTTCTTAATGGGCCTAAAAGAGCCAAGAGAACTCTACTACAAAATACACTTTTATAAACATAGTTGCTTAAAATGTGTAAACATGTAAACATAGAATGTGTATGAAGTGTAAACACAATATTTACTACTTTATGGTAAATAAATAACATTTCTGAAATACTGAAGACCAATCACATGCAAGTCCTTTACATTTTTAACCAGTTTTTGAGTACCAAAAGACGTAATTTTATTTGGTTAATATGAACAAACCGATAAAAAAACAAAGCAAAATCTTGGACATTTAAGCACACCTTTTTTTCTAAATAAATATGTCAAATAAGTTTTACAGTCGGCATCTACACTCATGCTAGTCTGTCATTTTTTTCCCCTTATACCAAGGTTCACATAATCTTGGATCCGGTCTTTATCCAGAGCAGATGCTTGTGATGATTCAAGGACTGATATCCAAATGCCTTCCTATCTTTCTTTAAGGAACATTGTTTTTAAACGTTTCAATGATTTTCTCACATATTTGTTGTCACACTGGCGATACTCTGCTCATCTTTGCTCCTAAAGGACTAGACCAGGGGTGTCAAACTCAGTTCCTGGAGGGCCGAAGCCCTGCACCGTTTAGTTCCAACCCTGCTCCAACACACTTACCTGTAGGTTTCAAACAAGCCTGAAGGACTCAATTAGTTTGATCAGGTGTGTTTAATTAGGGTTGGAACTAAACTGTGCAGAGCTGCGGCCCTTTTGGAACTGAGTTTGACACCTGTGGACTAGACCTTTCTTGGATGCTGCTTTTGTACCAAATTATAATTACAATCACCTGTTGACATCATCCATTGACAACCAATTCTGTCAATTAGTGGAGTTTAGGTTTTGGCGACTTGGGTCTGGTGGAGCTGCGCTTCAATGTATAATCCTTCAACAGTAACATTTTTATTAAACGGAACTGTACTTCAACTGTGTCATTTTGTTATGAAATTAACTGAATTAGTTTTAATTGAAGTATAACTACACAAGCATTCTACCGCTACTTTTCAGCCTTCCTGATATGCTGGAATGTTCCACTAAGTGAAACATTGTACTTTTTTTCTGACAGAATCTTGTACAAGCACTACAAGCATAAACATAATGACAGTCCAAAAAATATTTAATTTTAGAAAAAAAAGACAAGGTATATACACACTTTCTTTTTTCATCAGTTGATGTCTTTGAAAATTGAACCAACAACATTGGCTTAGCTGGTGCAAAGTTCTACAGTTTAAGCTATACAGGTTTATATCTAGTTTTCAAGAGTTAACACTTATGATTGACTATAAGCAAGTTAGGCATGGTGTCCTGGGAGAGAGCCCTGAGCCCTGAGCCCAAAAGGTCTTTGAGCCCTGGACTCCCTCCCGTTTGCAGGGTGAGAGGGGAGCTTTGAGATCGCTGTAGTGAGAAACCCTGGCTCTTTATAGTGGGTTAGGACTGGCCTGAGTGGTGGATCATACGTAGCTAATGCAGAACCAGTCGTGTTCAATCATAATCACGTGATCCTCTTGAAATTTGTTTATAAACAACTTCACTTAAATACTCTACTTTTACTAAAATTTAAATAAATGTTTAACAATTGTTCCAAGAATAAAATTATTGCTACAAAGTTCTATCATATTTTCCAAAGTCTTTATAACAGTGCAGCAGTGTCTGTAGTTGTTGAGCTATGCATTATGCAGATTATGCTTCTGTATGAAAAAGCTTGTTGTTTTTCTCACTTCGTTCAGGTCAGTGCACTTGAGAAAACAAACTCTTGTGGGCTACGTGTCTCACTGGCCTCCTGAATGACACATCTGACGCTGCAGATCGAGCTGTGAATGTACTTTTATCAGTCAGTACAGCTGAGTCTGCCACACTGCAGAACAAACAGCATGGAGAGAAGAGTTCACTGTCAATCATTGATGGATTTGTTAATGACTAGCCATCAGAAACATATAAACAGTCTGAGTAGTGGTGAATATTTGAGAACTTATATAACAGTAAAAAATAAAAGAGAGAGAGAGAGAGAGAGAGAGAGAGAGAGAAAAAGAGAAAGAGAGAGAGAGAGAGAGAGAGTCATATAAAAGTCAATGTTACTCACACAAACGTATTGTCACTCTCTCCTCTTTAAAACATCACATTAAACCCTCCTTCTTCACTGGGTTGACATAGTATGTTTTCAAAATCCCACAAAGAAAAAAAAAGATTCTAAATCCTTTACTAATTCATAATACTTATACTCCATCATTAAGGTACTTTTAACCAGAGCCTTGTTACAGAGCCTTTGTAAGGGATCAGTGCCTCCACTTAGCATTACTTTATTCTTTCTCGTTAGCCAAATGGCCATTTTAGCTTTTCCAAACAAGAAATTTATTAAAACTATTTTATTTTTATTTAGTACATTATATTTTGGTCCAAAAACAAAAAAAGTTTTTTGTAAAAATAAAACCAAAATTATGTCTCAAGTCACATAATAAATTTAAAATTGCCTTTAACCATGTACAACCAATAAAAATGTGAAAAACTGTCTCTGAAATGCCACAGAATGAACATTCTTCCCCTTGCAAAGGATATATACGTGCTATAAACCTATTCTTTGCTATAATGCAATGCGAGATCCTCCACCGTAGATCTCCACTTCTTTTTTCCATAGGTTGCTTATATAGAGATCTCCAACATCCTTTTGGAGAAGAACCAGTCTCAAGTAAATTAGTCCACTTAGTCTCTGGAAGGTCTTTTAGAACTCTCATGTTTAAAAATTTAACACATTTACAATAAAGAGCTTTCATAGAAATACTATTAAAAAGACCAAGTTCAGGTGTTTTAAAAGAAAGCAATCTTCCTTCCACCTCTTGCCAGTCTCCAACATTCACAGTTACTCTAATCTTAGGAAAGACACTGTCAGATGTTTCCTCTTGTTGTGGCAAAGCAGAAACTTAATTTTTGATTTCTTCTAACAGTTTTTGCACCAATCGAACTGAAAATATTCCAGTTTTTACAGCCAAATTTTCTGCAGTTATCCATTGATCATTTAATCTAAGATGACCAATCTTAAATAATCCTACCCTCATCAAATTTGTGCGAATTGACTGTGATTGCAGTTTCACACTAGGAATGTAAGGATTAAAAATTAAAGGTTCTTCTAAAAACCACTGTTTAGATGTTTCTTCTTTCTCCACCCTAAAAATTTGCCAAACATTAAACACTGAACAATAAAGAGAGGAAAATCCAGTTAAATTTATTTCTTTTAAATTCATCAAAAAAAGATGCCTATCCAAATTCATCCTCCCTATTCTATTTAATAAAGAACATGCTACATTAGTCCAGTTTGGATACCAATGATGAAGTAGCTTTTGAATTGTTTGCAATCCAAAAAGTCCTTGACCTCCTTCATTCAACTGTAGATACAGAACTTATTCTCGCAACCAATGTTTTCCTGACAAAAAAAAAAAAAATTATAAAACAGTTATGGATTTCTCCAATAAAATCATCTGGTGGATTCATTACAATTACTTTATGCCATAAAATTGAAGCAGCAAGATTATTACAGTTTTTTTGGATTGCTTACACACTAAAATTAAAAGTAGTACACTATTAGCAAAACCTTACACACAAGTATAAAAACATCAGCCCATATTTGCGCAACTATAAGCACATTGTCAGCTTCACACTTGTTGCAAATCTCTACACACAGTGATTTGCAAAACACTAAACACACTTAGCATACATTACACACTAAAATCTATCATGAAGTCACTTCCTTGCAATACCAAAGCACTGACTGTCAAATTACTGCACCGTCCAACCAATTGGTTCAACACAGTCGTCAGGTGTGCAAACACTTGTTTGATTATTTGTAGACACACCAATCAGGTGTTTAAGCACTATAAAATGCCAGTTTCAACGAAAACCATCAGGTCTCAATATCAACACTGTCACACACCATAAAAAAAAAATATATATATATATATATATTCAAATGAAGCAAATTTATGGAGTGCCTTTCGAGCACAATTTCGAAAGGGTGAAAAGACTGTGGCATGATTATGCAGAGGTATGTATTCACTTTAGCAGTGTGATCTTGCATACTGTCTCATAATCTTTTACTGTACTGTAATACTAGATCTACACTGAACTACTCAATTTTGCCTGACAATGTTCTTCAGGTAGTTTCATGAATGGATGGAGAGGAGACCTAGCATGAGTTTGCTTACGTAGATGATGGTGTGTTCAACCTGACGTGAACACGGAGTAAAAGAAACATCATTGGCCACATAGTCATTGGCTATAGTCATTGTCCCAGGGCAACGTGGGGGAAATATACAGTAACACTCTGTGCAGCCATTACAAAGAATGGGGTCCTCCACTGCCATACCCATATGGGCCCTAACACAGCACATATACTTACATTCTTGGACCAAATGCACAACATAACAGCAGCAAATCAAATTGATCATACGCAATACATTGTTGTCTGGGACAATGTGTCTTTCCACCGGTCTGCTCTGGTTCAGAACTGGTTTTAGCAACATCCACATTTCACTGTCCTATATCTTCCAGCATACTCTCCATTCCTCAACCCTATTGAAGAGTTTTTCTCTGCATAGTGGTGGATGGTATATGATCTTCGTCTCCAAGCTGAGGTACCCCTCATCCAAGCCATGGAGGAGGCCTGTGACCAGATGGAGGTAGCAGCAATACATGATTCTACATTCAAGACACTTCTTTCCAAGGTCTTGCTAAGGACAACATTGCAATTGATAATTCTTATGCCACATCTATCTTACAGTTCAATACGTAAAGTGACATGTTACAGTACTTTGAATCTTCATGCCAACATGTTGGACATGTTGAGGAATAAATGAGTTTCTACAAGGTGCAACATTGTTCTTGAGTGGTTGTTTGGTGAATTTACTTTATATTTGTACTTTGTTGATGGTAGCTTACTCTAATCATAGGGAAGCAGAAGTGCTAAAAATGTCTTAGGTCTAATCTGTAATGTTTTGCTAATTGGGTGTGTGGTTGTGCTAATTGTGTGTACTGTTTTGAAAACATGGGCCCTGTTTTGAAAATCGTGCTTAAGCAATCCAAAAAAACTGTAATAACTAGTACTCTCCTTCTATATGAAAGATTAGGTAGAATCCAGTTCCATTTCAACAACCTAGCTCACATTTTATCCTTTACACCTTCCCAGTTTTTCTTACTATAACGTTCAGAGCCCAAATAAATTCCTAAAAATTTAAACCCATTTTGTCCCATTTCACATTTCCAGGGATAATTGGTAAAGACATTGTTGTGCTGTTGTTACACCAAAAAGCTTCAGTTTTACCCCAATTAAGTTTTGCAGATGATGCTTTCTCATATAGACCAATGCAATCATTAACAACATCAATATCTTCTTGATAATATCTTCCTGGCCTCCAGTTTTTTTAAAAGGGTCAAATCACCTTTTTTTGGGTATCAGTGCCAACACAGCTCTTTGAGAACTTGTGGGAAGTACATCTTCCTTAAAACATTCTTGTTCTACCTGATAAAAGTCCTTTCCAGTGATATTCCAAAATGCTTTAAAAAATCTACTGGCAGTCCATCAATTCCAGTGTCAAGACCAGTTTTCATTTGCATAACAGCATCAGTTAACTCCTCTAATGACTTTTGACTCTGACTTTGTTCTTTAGTGATAGTGGGAAGCTGGTGCAATAGTTTAAAACGCAACTAGAACCAATGTCCTCCTTTTTATACAGTTCTGAATAGAAATCCATGGCAATTTTTCTCATTTGTCCTGGGTCACAAGTCTTTACTCCATCAGAAGTTGTCAAGCAGTACATTTTGTTTTGTTTTTTAAATGTCTTTTCTAGCTTAAAAAAATAAGCAGTAGGACCATCCATATCGTGAACAGACATGAACCGAGATCTTATTAAAGCACCTTAAGCCCGTACATGCAATAATGTTTCAAGATCTTTTTTTTTTTCACAAAAGTTGTCCATTAAGGAAGAAATCAAACTTTGAAACATGCCTGAGGCAATCTGAGAAAGTTCTTGTTCTATCAGTTATTTTGTGCTTCATTTGTTTAGTAGAAAAGCAGATATATTGCTGACAGAAAATCTTTATTTGTGTCTTTCCAATTTCCCACCATTGTATTAAAAATCATCTTTTTGAGACACCCAGTCACGCCAAAACAGTTTACATTTTTCATAAAAATCCTTGTCTTTTAGCAAAGCCACATTTAACTTCCAGTAAGTACTTTTATATTTTGGCTGTGTTAAAGCAACATTAACTGTATCAAAGTGATGATCAGATAAACAACATGGAAACACCAAATATTCTATTATTCTGTTTTTTCTTTTTTCTTGATATAGAAACGATCAAGTCTAGCAGCACTAATTCTTCCTTGTAAAGCCTTTATCCATGTATATTGTTTTATATCTATTCTCTCCAAGGATCCACAAGATCATACTGTGCAACAATACTTTTCAAAAGAGAGGCTGCTATAGAGTCAGGTTCTTCATTATTTCTATCCAAACAAAAGTCTAGGGTACAGTTCCAGTCTCCCATATAATTACAGTTTCATCAGATTTTATAAGAAAAGTTTATAAAAAATCTTTAAACTTTCTAAAAAAAAGATAGTCTGTCTGCATTTTTATTTGGAGTATAAATATTTAATAAAACAAATAATTGATTATTAATTTCATCTTTGACAATCATAAGACATCCTTTTACTAACTCTATTTTAGATAAAATATTAACATTAAGTCTCAGAAAAATATAGCTACCCCAGAACTAAGGTTAGTGCCATGGCTTAAAACAGTTTTACTGTTCCACCACATATTTATCTCTGATTCATTATTTACATCACTTTGAGATTGGCCAGCCTCCTTGCATTATTGGTGTTAAATTGACCATCTACCTTGTCTCTGTATTGACGTTTTGCTGCTTTGATGGTTTTCCTGATGTTGTAATTTGCTTGTTTTTGTTCCTTAACATTTCTGGATGTATAGGCGGAAGCTCGCACTGATAGGGCTGTTCGAACTTCGCCATTGATCCATGTTTTTTGGTTGGGGTAGATAAGGACAGTTTTTGATTGGACCACGTCTTCTATGCATTTCCTGATGAAGCATGTAACTGTGTCTGCGTACACGTCAATGTCGTCATCACACGCAGCCCGGAACATATCCCAGTCCGCTTGATCAAAACAGTCTTGAAGTATGGAATCCGATTGGCCTGTCCAGCTCTGAAACATGGGTGGGTGGTTCCCGTTTCAGTTTCTGCCTGTAAGTATGCAAGAGCAGAACAGAAGAGTGATCTGATTTGCCAAACGGTGGGCGGGGGAGGGATTTGTATACGTCCCGGAACGGGGAATAGCAATGGTCCAGAATTATGTGTTGATAGTATTTTGGAGAGATTTTCCTGAGATTCTCTTTGTTAAAGTCCCCTGTAATAATAAATGCTACCTCCGGGTGTGCGGTTTCCTGCTCGCTTATGCTCCCGTACAGTTCCCTGAGCGCCTGCTCTGTGTTGGCTTGAGGGAGGATGTAGACAGACGTAATGATAACCGATGTGAACTCTCTTGGTAGCCAGTATGGCCAACACTAAAGCATACCGCCCATACCGACTCCCAGGAGGCGGATCCCAGGCCTGGAGCCCCACCGCAGCACGCATCGCTGGGGCACCTATCGGGATAGAGACGGGGAGGCACGTGGCATGGGCGGGCCTACAGCGATGACAGGTCTCTCTCCGGCCCAATCAGTTGGTCCTGCTGCCCTCGGGGGTATAACGGGAAGGTCTGGGCCGGCATGTTGGCATTGCGGGGGGGCGGATCACCAGAGAACTGCTCCGTGATGGAGGTGGGTGCATTGGTCCGCATGCCCGATGTGCCAGCAGTCGCCCCCGGTCGCGACGGGCTATACCAGATACCTGTGAGTATTAAAGGGGGTACATATCAAGCTTTGGTGGATTCGGGGTGTAATCAGACCTCCATCCACCAAAGCTTGCTTCAAGACCCGGCTTTGGATATGAGCCACACGGTAAGGGTAAGGTGTGTACACGGGGATGTAATTCACTACCCGCTAACGGCAATAGACATTCAATTTCGGGGGAAAAAGCATAGAGTGGATGTAGCGGTTAACCCGCACCTCAAACACCCGCTAATTCTGGGAACTAATTGGCCTGGATTCAATAGATTATTGGGAGTTTTACGTGCGGGTGTTTCTTGGAAGAAGAAATCGCCGGATAGGGGACGTGTCGCTCAGCTGGGGGAATCCCAAGCAGTGACGTCACGCGCTGACTCAGGGGAAGGGCTGGGAATTTCCCGGTGTAAAGACTTTCCCCTGGAACAGTCGCGTGATGATACACTAAAACATGCACTCGAAAGAGTGCAAGTTATTGATGGGAAAATCCTCCAGCCTGATCGACCCCTCTCCTATCCGTATTTTGCGGTTATTAATGATAGGGTGTATTGAGTGACCCAAGACACTCAGACAAGAGAAAATACAACCCAGTTATTAGTACCAAAGAGCCGCCGGGAAATGCTTTTTCAGGCGGCTCATTCTAATCCTATGGCCGGACATTTAGGTCAGGCGGCCACACTAAATCGCCTCATGACCCGATTCTTTTGGCCGGGCATTCACGGTGACGTCAGCAGATGGTGCGCTGCGTGCAGTGAATGTCAGCTGGTAAATCCGCCGGCCACCCCAAAAGCGCCGTTGCGCCCTTTACCAATTATGGAGATCCCCTTCAAGAGAATTGGTATGGATCTCATCGGGCCATTAGAGTGATCCGCACGCGGGCATCGGTTTGCATTAGTTCTGGTGGATTATGCAACCCGATACCCGGAAGCAGTCGCGCTCCATAATATCTCAGCAAAGAGCGTTGCGGAGGCGCTGTTTCGCATCATCTCCCGTGTGGGAATCCCCAAAGAGATTCTCACTGATCAAGGCACCGCGTTCATGTCACGCACGATGCGCGAGCTTTATGGATTATTGGGCATTAAATCTATTCGCACCAGCGTCTATCACCCACAAACAGACGGGCTGGTGGAAAGATTTAATCGCACGCTTAAATCAATGATCCGTAAATTCGTTCACGAGGACGCGAAAAATTGGGATAAGTGGTTGGAGCCCTTATTATTCGCTGTGCGGGAGGTTCCCCAAGCCTCCACGGGGTTTTCCCCCTTCGAGCTTCTCTACGGCAGACAGCCCAGAGGGGTTTTGGATGTTGTTAGAGAGGCTTGGGAGGACGAGTATGGAACAAAATCAATGCCAAAAGTCTTGAATTAAAAAGCTTGTTGAATATCACAAACTGAAAAAAATAATACACCGTATTAACAAGTTCTTGCATTTTAATGACTTGAATTCCAGGGTTTGTATTTTTAGGTCCTGAAATTTAACATATCTGTTTATTTAAGCTTTGAATATTTCAACGAAAAATATTTCAAACACGTTTTCATACTTAAAAATTCAATAATTCATATTAAATTTTCAGATTTCACTTACAAAATATTCAATACCCTTTAAAAATACGATGTATAATATTCAAAATGTAATTTTCAGTTCATTTTATTTCAGTTCAAATATTCGCTTCCATAAATTCAGTGGATCAAATTCGACTGTTAAAATTCAACATTACATCCGGGAACTGCAGGAAAAGCAATAGATTGCAGATTGAAGATCGCCAGCTGCTCTAGCTTTCACCAGCAGGTGGAGATGGAATAATGTAAGATTTTTAACCCAGTAAACAGGCGAGAAAAAGGCTATTAAAGGCACAAAAGTAGCATTTAATATTAATATCAATGCTTTGGACATTATAAATGATAAAAAGTATGAGTAAAATGAGTAAATGAGGTTTTAGTCATCTATATTTGCCCTTATGTAACGAAAGCCAAATGGTGATCGCGTAAATCTCAGTTCTCGGAACCAGTGACAGACGTTGTTCTGCAATCTTATCGGAGCTTGTCTCCCATGCCGGCTCGCTCCCTGCTCAGACTGGTGCAGTTACTTGCACATAAACCGTCTTTTGATGAATATGATGTTACACATTTTCTATCTTTATTGACTCTTTCTTCCATAGACTCGAAGTATTATTTTGAAAGAATATAAACGTAAGAGAAACATGAGAGGAAATATTATAATAATACAAAATAGATAAACATTGACAGGGCTAAGAACAACTACGAACAAAGATATTCAAAAGCAGAGAGATTTTAAGAGAATGTCACACAAAACAGTTTACTTAGAACTGTTAAACAATGTTCAGGTATGATTTAAGGTTGGTTATGGATGGGGCGTGAAATTTAAAATAATTTAACAAAACGTGCGAATGCATTAAAGGAGCGTCTTTAGATATTATTTAAACGTCAGGATTGGGATAGGTTATATAATTCCATTATTTAAATTATGATTGTTAATATTAATATTTTATGACATGTTTTTGGGCTATTGCGCTTAAATAAGTCATCCTTCTAAATTAATATTTCTATTTATCCTTTTTATCACTCTGCCTGTCTTGCTCTTCTTTTTTTCTATTTATTGGGGTTCTGCCATGGTTAAACTTTTGCAAAATGTCTTAGTTTGTCCAGAATATTGTTTTATTGTTATGTAGCCTATAGGCGAGAAATAATATAATATAATATAATATAATATATATAATATATTATAATATATAATATATTATAATAATATAATATATATTTAATATATAATATAATATAATATTTCCTCTCCTGTTTCTCTTACGAATACGTTATATTCTTTAGCTGTCAATATAATACTTCGCGTCTATGGAAGAAAGAGTCAATAAAGATAGAAAATGTGTAACATCATATTCATCAAAAGACGGTTTATGTGCAAGTAACTGCACCGGTCTGAGCAGGGAGCGAGCCGACATGGGAGACAAGCTCCGATAAGATTGCAGAACAACGTCTGTCACTGGTTCCGAGAACTGAGATTTACGCGATCACCATCTGGCTTCCGTTACATAAGGGCAAATATAGATGACTAAAACCTCATTTACTCATTTTACTCATACTTTTTATCATTTATAATGTCCAAAGCATTGATATTCAAATTAAATGCTACTTTTGTGCCTTTTATAGCCTTTTTCTCGCCTGTTTACTGGGTTAAAAATCTTACATTATTCCATCTCCACCTGCTGGTGAAAGCTAGAGCAGCTGGCGATCTTCAATCTGCAATCTATTGCTTTTCCTGCAGTTCCTGGATGCAATGTTGAATTTTAACAGTCGAATTTGATCCACTGAATTTATGGAAGCGAATATTTGAACTGAAATAAAATGAACTGAAAATTACCTTTTGAATATTATACATCATATTTTTAAAGGGTATTGAATATTTTGTAAGTGAAATCTGAAATTTGAATATGAACTATTGAATTTTTAAGTATGAAAACGTGTTTGAAATATTTTTCGTTGAAATATTCACAGCTTAAATAAACAGATATGTTAAATTTCAGGACCTAAAAATACAAACCCTGGAATTCAAGTCATTAAAATGCAAGAACTTGTTAATACGGTGTATTATTTTTTTCAGTTTGTGATATTCAACAAGCTTTTTAATTCAAGACTTTTGGCATTGATTTTGTTCCATAGACGAGCCTTCTAATAGTAAGAATGAAATTCAATATATCCTGGACCTTAGAGCAAAACTCCACACACTGGGGCGGCTCTCTACAGAGAATTTGCTTAAGGCTCAGGATGACCAACGCAGGCGATATGATAAGGGCACTAAACTCCGTAAATTTTCACAGGGAGATAAAGTACTTGTACTGCTACCCACTTCCAGCTCTAAATTACTCGCCAAGTGGCAAGGGCCGTTTGTGGTCACACGACGAGTCAGTGATCTCGATTACGAGGTGGTTCGTTCGGACAGGGCTGACTCGCGTCAGATTTATCACATTAATCTGCTTAAGCAGTGGAGGGAGCCGGAGGACGTGGCGCTGGCTACACTTGTTACTAACGAGGATGACCTGGGGCCGGAGAGCGGGTGATCATCTCTCAGCGAGCCAGCTCCTCGACATCCGGCACCTCCAACGTGAATACTCTGACGTGTTTTCGCCCCAGCCCGGTCGTACTAACCTGATTCAGCACCATATCGAGACCGAACCGGGCGTGGTCGTTAGGACCCGGCCGTATCGCCTACCTGAACACAAGAAAAAAGTGATTCAGGAAGAATTAAATAATAATTTGAAAATGGGAGTGGTAGAAGAATCCCACAGCGACTGGGCCAGCCCGATTGTCTTGGTACCTAAGACGGACGGCTCGGTCCGGTTCTGTGTGGATTATCGCAAGGTGAATGCTGTGTCGAAATTCGACGCTTATCCAATGCCGCATATTGACGAGTTGCTCGACCGGTTAGGTGCTGCACGATATTACTCGACGTTGGATTTAACGAAGGGCTACTGGCAGATCCCCTTATCTCCAATATCCCGCGAAAAAACAGCCTTCACTACGCCGTTTGGATTGCACCAATTTGTGACGCTTCCGTTCGGGCTGTTCGGGGCGCCGGCGACGTTCCAGCGCCTGATGGACAAAATACTCGGCCCTCACGCAGCATATGCCGCTGCTTATTTAGACGAAATCATCATTTACAGTAATGATTGGCAGCGGCATATGCAACATCTGAGGGCGGTATTGTCGGCGCTGAGACGGACCGGGCTCACGGCCAACCCACGGAAGTGCGCAATTGGGCGAGTGGAGGTAAGGTATCTGGGCTTCCACTTAGGTCACGGGCAGGTGCAGCCCCAAATTGATATGACTGCAGCCATTGCAACCTGTCCGAGACCCAAGACCAAAAAGGAGGTGAGACAGTTTTTGGGGCTGGCAGGATATTATAGGCGGTTTGTGCCTAACTATTCGGCCCTTGTCAGCCCATTGACTGATCTCACTAAAAAGGAGGGACCGGATACCGTCCAATGGTCGGAGCAGTGCCAACAGGCCTTCTCAAAGGTAAAATCTATACTTTGTGGGGGGCCGCTATTGCACGCTCCTGATTTTGATCTCCCCTTTATTTTACAGACGGACGCGTCCGATTGGGGTCTGGGGGCGGTTCTCTCCCAGGAGGTGGCAGGAGCGGAACGGCCGGTGCTGTACATTAGCCGCAAGCTAAGTAAAAGTGAGGCTAAGTACAGCACCATAGAGAAGGAATGTTTGGCGATCAGGTGGGCCGTTCTTACTCTTCGCTATTACCTCCTGGGTAGGGAATTCGTCCTCTGTTCAGATCATGCTCCTCTCCAGTGGCTCCACCGTATGAAGGATGAAGGCTCCCCGGCCTGAGGCGGGCGGTGGGGGTATGTGGAGAGGTAAGCATGATCGAATACCCAATAAAGGGGGAGAGCATACTCAGAGCCCGGCGGCTAATCAGCAGGCCAATCCGAAATAATTAGCAACACCTGTTTATTCTAGTGATTGGACCGGAGAGACACCCGTCTTAAGGAGAACGGGAGGAACAGTCGGGAGAGAGAGAGCTGAACGACGGCCACATAGTGGGAGCTGTCCTTTACAGTTGTTACTTAAAAATAAAAAATCTGTTACTTACCTCAACGCCGACCCTGTCTTCTTCTTCCCACACAAAGAACATTTGTTACATAGCACAACCACACACCCAATTAGCAAAACACTACAGATCCTTTGCTTGTAAAAACTATAAACTTCTGTTTAAAAACCACACTTTTTTTCCATAAGAAACACACATTTTCACATTTACTATACACTGTTTGCACGAGTTACACACTGCTGTGATAAACCTAAAACACTTTTAGCACTTCTGCTTCACTATGATTAGAGTAGGCTACCATCAACAAAGTACAAATATAAAGTAAATTCACCAAACACTACTCAAGAACAATGCTGCACACTGAAGAAACTCATTTATTCCTCAACATGTCCAACATGTTGGCATGAAGATTTAAAGTACTGTAACATGTCACTACGTATTGAACTGTAAGTTAGACATTGTCTCTTCGCCTAGCTGAATCTGGCATGAGAATTATCAACATTGCAATGTTCTCCTTAGCAAGACACCTTGGAAAGAAGTGTCTTGAATGTAGAATCTTGTATTGCTGCCACTTCCAGCTGGTCACAGCCCTCCTCCATGGCTTGGATGAGGGGTACCTCAGCTTGGAGATGAAGATCATATACCTTCCACCACCATGCTGAGAAAAACTCTTCAATAAGGATGAGGAATGGAGAGTATGGTGGAAGATATAGGATGGTAAAATGTGGATGTTGCTAAAACCAGTTCTGAACCAGAGCAGAACGGTGGAAAGACACATTGTCCCAGACAACAATGTATTGCGTATGATCGATTTGATTTGCTGCTGTTATGTTGTGCAGTTGGTCTAAGAATGGTCATGGCAGTGGAGGACCCCATTCTTTGTAATGGCTGCACAGAGTGTTACTGTATATTTTTGGGACATTAGTATATTTTTGGGACATTTTTGGGACTATAGTCCTGTGGCCAATGATGTTTCTTCTACTCCACGTTCTCGTCAGATTGAACACACCATCATCTACGTAAATGAACTCATGCTGGATCTCCTCTTCATCCATTCGTAAAACTACCTGAAGAACAGTGTCAGGCAAAATTGGGTAGTTCAGTGTAGATCTAGTATTACAGTACAGTAAAAGATTATGAGACAGAATGCAAGATCACAATGCTGAAGTGAATACATACCTCTGCATAATCATGCCACAGTCTTTTCACCATTTCAAAATTGTGCTCGAAAGGCACTCCATAAATTTCCTTCATTTGAATAGGTTTTTTTTTTTTATGGTGTGTGCCAGAGTTGATATTGAGACCTGATGATTTTCATTGAAACTGGCATTTTATAGTGCTTACAGTTTTTTTGGATTGCTTACACACTAAAATTAAAAGTAGTACACTATTAACAAAACCTTACACACAAGTATCAAAACATCAGCCCATATTTGCACAACTATAAGCACATTGTCAGCTTCACACTTGTTGCAAAACTCTACACACAGTGATTTGCAAAACACTAAACACACTTAACATACATTACACACTAAAATCTATCATGAGGTCACTTCCTTGCAACACCAAAGCACGGACTGTCAAGTTACTGCACCATCCAACCAATTGGTTCAACACAGTCATAAGGTGTGCAAACACTTGTTTGATTATTTGTAGACACACCAATCAGGTGTTTAAGCACTATAAAATGCCAGTTTCAATGAAAACCATCAGGTCTCAATATCAACACTGTCACACACCATAAAAAAAAAAAAACATATTCAAATGAAGCAAATTTATGGAGTGCCTTTCGAGCACAATTTCGAAAGGGTGAAAAGGCTGTGGCATGATTATGCAGAGGTATGTATTCACTTTAGCAGTGTGATCTTGCATACTGTATCATAATCTTTTACTGTATTGTAATACTAGATCTACACTGAACTACACAATTTTGCCTGACACTGTTCTTCAGGTAGTTTTACGAATGGATGAAGAGGAGATCAAGCATGAGTTCATTTACGTAGATGATGGTGTGTTCTACCTGACGAGAACACAGAGTAGAAGAAACATCATTGGCCACAGGGCTATAGTCAATGTCCCAGGGCAACGTGGGGGAAATATATAGTAACACTCTGTGCAGTGCAGCCATTACAAAGAATGGGTCCTCCACTGCCATGACCATATGGATCCTTACAACAGAGCACATATACTTACATTCTTGGAACAATTGCACAACATAACAGCAGCAAATCAAATCGATCATATGCAATACATTGTTGTCTGGGACAATGTGTCTTTCCAACGTTCTGCTCTGGTTCAGAACTGGTTTTAGCAACATCCACTTTTCACTGGCCTATATCTTCCAGCATACTCTCCATTTCTCAACCCTATAGAAGAGTTTTTCTCGGCATAGTGGTGGAAGGTATATGATCTTCGTCTTCAGGCTGAGGTACCCCTCATCCAAGCCATGGAGGAGACCTGTGACCAGATGGAGGTAGCAGCAATACAAGATTTTACATTCAAGACACTTCTTTCCAAGGTGTCTTGCTAGGGACAACATTGCAATATTGATAATTCTTATGCCAGATCCAGCTAGGCGAAGAGACAATGTCTAACTTACAGTTCAATACATAAAGTGACATGTTACAGTACTTTGAATCTTCATGTAAACATGTTGGACATGTTGAGGAATAAATGAGTTTCTTCAAGGTGCAACATTGTTCTTGAGTAGTTGTTTGGTGAATTTACTTTATATTTGTACTTTGATGATGGTAGTCTACTCTAATCATAGGGAAGTAGAAGTGCTAAAAGTGTTTTAAGTTTATCACAGCAGTGTGTAACTCTTGCAAACAGTGTATAGTAAATGTGAAAATGTGTGTTTCTTATGGTAAAAAAGTGTGGTTTTTAAATATAAGTCTATAGTTTTTATAAGAGCGTTTATTTATGCAAAGGATCTGTAGTGTTTTGCTAATTGGGTGTGTGGTTGTGCTAATTGTGTGTACTGTTTTGAAAACACGGGCCCTGTTTTGAAAATCGTGCTTAAGCAATCCAAAAAAACTGTAAACACCTGATTGGTGTGTCTACAAATAATCAAACAAGTGTTTGCACACCTGGGGTCCGTTCTTCGTACCTCGCTTAAATGATCTAAGATTATTTGGCAGATCCTGGATCTTTTAATCTTGATAACTGATCTCTCGCTAATTTGGTTCTTCAAACAAGTTCGCGAATCAGATTAGAATGTCTGGATGAACTGATCTGAGATCGCTGCGTGTGTTATGAAGGACAGATCTATCGATCCTCGAAATCATGATCAGCAATGCAACGATTGGCTGACGGCACAGCAGCGTAATGACATCATCTGATTAATATTCAATTATCCATGTGAGCGAAATTACATCAAATTAGCAGTAAACGGCTTGTTAAATATGACACGCAAGAACTTTCCACATTTGTTGTGAGCTGCAGGCTTTACACTTTCATGTGTCAAGACAAGAGTATTCATCATGTATTTCAATGCAAATCAATGTATTTAGTTCTACATTTAGAAAAGATTTTCTTTATTATTGTAGCCGTTTTTTTAATCGGTGTAAAGAATAACTGGTTGTTTACAAAAGCATTTTCGTATTGGTAAAGGCGTCTGCAACTTTTGTGAAGCTTCAAATCACTGGCATATTAACTATCAAAACATGTTTATGACTGCTGACATGTATTATTGCTTTAAAAAAAGTCACATATTGTGCATTTCTATTATACACAATTTGTACTAAAGCGATCTAAAAAGTTAATATCAATAAGTTTTCTCTTTGCACCAGGTGGCAGTCTTTGTACTTTCATTTCGAGAGTGCAGATTGTATAGCCTACGTTTTATTAATATGTATAACTTTATTTATTTTATTAATGACTATAACTTTATATATATAGTTAAAAAATATGTACCATTTTCCCAAGTGTATATAACTACTACTGTAAGAAAATATCAGAATTCGGAACATACTTTCTGTATTATCTTTGCTTGAACTGAGCCGATCTAATCCTGTTTATATGAATTGAACCTGCTCCCGATCAGGTTTGACCTAGCAGAACTGTTGCCATGACATCAATTCTCGGATCAGCTTTGAAGAACGAAACGATCCTGGATCGTGTCAAATCGTCAATATCCAAATCCAACTGAGTAATCCACGTACGAAGAACGGACCCCTGACGACTGTGTTGAACCAATTGGTTGGACGGTGCAGTAATTTGTTTTGCAAATCACTGTGTGTAGAGTTTTGCAACAAGTGTGAGGCTGACAATGTGCTTATAGTAGTGCAAATATGGGCTGATGTTTTGATACTTGTGTGTAAGGTTTTGCTAATAGTGTACTACTTTTAATTTTAGTGTGTAAGCAATCCAAAAAAACTGTAATAAAGAAACAAACACCTCCTCCTTTGCTTTTCCCTGTGAGTTCTTTCGTTCTATCAGCGCGGTGCATGGAGAACCCCCAAAGTCCAGCAGCTGTGTCTGGTACCTCCGCTGATTTCCAGGTTTCTGTAAGGCAGATAATGCAGCAGTTTTTTGTTTCCCATTGGGAGGAGGAGCGGAGGTCGAAATCCACGGTGTCTCAGCCTGACAAGGACGCCGGCTCTCTTTCCTCTTTTCCGGCTGCGTTTCCTTCGTCGCTTCGGTTGTGTGACCCAGACAAAGGGCTCTGTTGCTGTGTTTTTAAACAGAGCGTCATTAAAGAACTCAAAGCCTGGTCTTCGATGTGCAACGAGGGAGCCAATTTCTCGAAGTGTGTGTTTGTTGTAGGTAATGAGTGTGTGTACATCCAGCACGAAAAACGACAAAAATAAAAGTAAAACACACGAAACAAAACAAAGTTTGCTGGGAGCTCGCAACACGGTGGCCATGCTCGGCGCCATCTTGATGACGTATTGCCTACACTTTTAAAGCATTCATTATTAAAGGGATAGTTCACAGAAAATTACATTGAAAACTACTATTCATTTACTTTCATGGTATTTTTTAGATGGAAGACAAAAATATTTTAAAATCAGATATAAGAAACTTATAATGGTTGGGGGAAACTTGAAGATGATTAAATAACTTTTTTTTCTAAACTATTTAATTTGAAACATAAATACAAATTTGATTTGAATAATTGATTTGTCTACACTGTCTAATTTAACGGAGCTCCGATAGCTAAGCTAAAACAGCTTTATGTTTAATAACTAATATTAACACATTAAAACTGCAGTGTATATGTATACCTTTTGTAAAGCTGCTTTGAAACAATAACTATTGTAAAAAGCGCTATACAAATAATCTTGAATTATATATATATAATATATATATATACAGTTGAAGTCAGAATTATTAGCCCTCTTTCAATTTTTTCTCTTTTTTAAATATTTCCCAAATGATTTTGAACAGAGCAAGGAAATTTTCACAGTATGTCTGATATATTTTCTTCTGGAGAAAGTCTTATTTGTTTTATTTCGGCTAGAATAAAAGCAGTTATTAATTTTTTAAAAACTATTTTTGGGACAAAATTATTAGCCCCTTTAAGCTAATTTTATTTTTGATAGTCTACAGAACAAACCATCATTATAGAATAACTTGCCTAATTACCCTAACCTGCCTAGTTCACTTTATGGACCTAGTTAAGCCTTAAAATGTCACTTTAAGCTGTAAAGAATTGTCTTGAAAAATATCAAGTAAAATACTATTTACTGTCATCATAGCAAAGATAAAATAAATCAGTTATTAGAAATAAGTTTTTAAAACTATTACGCTTAAAAATGTGCTGAAAGAATCTTCCCTCCATTAAACAGAAATTGGGGAAATAAATAAACAGGGGTGCTACTAATTCAGGGGGGCTAATAATTCTGACTTCAACTGTATATATATATATATATATATATATATATATATATATATATATATATTTATGAAAACATGTACCTTACGGTCTATGTATATTATATAGCATCAGTAATTGCGTATAAAAACACTATGACCATCCAGTCACCAATTAGCAATGCAAATCTTCAGTTTACTGTCAGCTTGTTTTGTTTTTGTTGAATGGTTTGGTTGCTAATTGCTGTAATGGTGCTTTTTGTGCATATAGCGTGAAATTGTTCATTCTTACGGGAAAACAAATCCCATTCCTTTGTCATAAAGCAAATCTTCAGCAATATATAAGTGGGCTACCATTCTTTAACCATCTTTTAATTTCTCGTCTAGCAGAGGCTGTGCTGCTGGTAAGTCAATTAGCAAATTTGAAAAAAAGAAATCAGATCAAATACAAATTATACAAGACGTAATTATACGTAGACGTATCTTATGAAAATGACATACGATTTGATTACTGAGTAAACTGAAATTATTTCTACCTGACCTGAGTTTCATTGTATGAGTTGTGTTTTGGTGATGTTTAATGACATTTTTGACTGTTTTTGAACAGAGTGCTGCAGCTGAGACGCCTAAAGCCTCAAGGATAAGGGTATGTTTAGGCGAGAGCATTGTACTCAAAATGGGAAAAAATTTTCTTTTCTGATTTCAAATATTTTATTTACATATGACAACATTGTTTATGATCTCCATTCATGCAGATGAATGTGAAAAATGTTTAAAAAATAATGTATTATGCATGCAGGCCCGTAGGTAAGGTTGTCGATTTGTAATGCAATTGTAAACCAACTACCTTTGTACACACATCCACTCCATGTAACTATAGGCTATAATGTTATACACATATGTCACTGTTTTTACAAATTAGATTTTTGTAGATCCCACAAAGATGATGTTGTCCCACAAGCGGTGTTGTTTTCTAAACCTGTTTGCATTTTCAGGCTGGCAAAATGTTGTTGTGTAAATGAACGATTCCAAATCATTTCCATTTATAGTTAAAAACAGTGTGTGTACAATAAATGTGAATGGGTCTTTTACATTTTTCCTGTGGGCTCTTTATGATTTTTAATTTGTGAAAAAAATAAGGTCTTGGCGATAATAATGTGTATATAGCATTTTCACTGTTTTCCAGTCACCATTGCTTTTGTTGTAAGGTGTAATGAATTCCAAATGGTGCTTTTTCATCAAGTTTTTGAGCAGTTGACTGTAGTATTGGTCACCTAGCAACCAACAGTAAACAAGACAAGTATAATGCAGTCATAGGGTGTAATGTTTGCTACATCAGAGTATATTCAGCAAATGCCTTTCCATCTCTTATAATTCGCATTAACTCTTTTTTGCCCAAAACTACCTCAAGTGAGCGTAAAAACTTTTTTGTGAAGAGATTTTTATTAAATATTTGGCATTTCCATCTGTTTTCATGTGATGCTTCAAAATGGGCAATAACACAATATGATGGAAATCTAGCTATTTTATTGAGGTCTCTGCAGTCAGATTGCTTTTGTATTGTCTGGATGTTATCCTATGGATCACAGGTGTCAAACATAGCTCCTGGGGGTCTGCAGCTCTGCACAGTTTAGTTCCATCGCTAATTAAACACATCTGATTTAACTAATTGAGTGCTTAAGGCTAGTTTGATACCTACGGATAGGAGTGTTGAAGCAGGGCTAGAACTGAAATGTGCAGGGCTGCAGCCCTCGAGGAATTAAATTTGACACTCCTGCTATAGATAATAACTGCTATAAATAATTAGCAGAGAGACAGACTATTTTTTTGTTTTGTTTTTAGTTAAAGCAAAAAATCTAAAAGCATGGCTTTATTCTGTGCTATATTGTTCAGAAAAGGTACAATCAATTTGCATAAATAAGAGTAGGAGAGCACGGGCACAAAGTAATGCAGGGTAAAATATAACAGAGTTTTAAGGTATTTGCTCAGTGGTAACTATGACATGCTTCCGAGGTTTTCACCACAATGTTGGCAGATGTCTTCCTATTTTTATTTTTATTTTTTAAATCTGTGAAAGTATGTACAAAAAATCTTATATTGTTGTAATTACTGTCTTAGGCTAAAAAAAACACAGTGACTGCTAGCAAGTTTTGAAGAAAACATGACAGGGTGTTAAAATGCCACACACTGTTAGACACCAATTAAACAAACAAAAACTTTGAGTGTATCATTGAGTACTTTTTAATATCAAATTTTTTTTTTTTAAAGAAAATATTTAAATAGAAAAACATCTATTGTATTGCTAATAATGCAAACAAATGCATTGTATAATAATGGATAATAATGCAAATGAATCTAAATGTGTTTACAGTAAATAGAACCATGGTTGCTTCAAAATGTGTGTTTTCAGTATAGATGTATGTGTTTTCAACAAAACTTATGATGAATGCTTATAATTGTGGTAAGCACACACTCGTAAAGTTACATGAATTGTTGTTGTTGTTAAATCCTTAGAAATGTTACATCTGAACTGATCTTTTTTATCCTGAGATTTTTATATTTGAGCTGATCTCTTTAATGTTTGAATAATTTTAAACTGATGTGATTCTTTCATTTTCCTTCGTCTTAGTCTTTTTATTTATCAGGGGTCGCCACAGCGGAATGAATCGCTAACTTATCCAGTGACCTACTTGCATACTTCAGGAATTTCCTGAAATTATTAGAGTTTTTATGAGTATTTAACAGAATGATGTATTATTAAATGAAAATAAGAGAAACTTTGACATTTAACTACAGTAAATAGAATCATGGTTAATTCAAAATTTGTGTTTTCAGTACAGATGTATGTGTTTTGAACTCATTTTGCTAATTTTTTTGAGTGAGTCACAATAAAAAACATGAAATAGCATCAAAAATCTTTCTCTTTTTCCACATTCTAAACTAACCAAATCCTTTTTCGTCCCGTTTTGTAGGCCATGCAGAACCTGACCGAACTCCCGGCCAATGCGACAACATCCAGCAGCAACCTCTCGGTCATCGTGAAGGTGTGTGTGGTGATGCCAATCTTCATAGCGTTCCTGTTCTTCATCCTCCTGACGCTCTACACCTTTGCATCTCACAGGCAGTTCTTTGACAGCTCGCGTTATGTGCTCTTCACCTACATGCTGATCAATGACACCCTTCTTCTCTTCTCCTCCGTTGCCCTCTTCCTGCTGGCCATGGCTGGGGTTCAGTTCGCCATCATCTACTGCGCTCCGCTCTTATTCTTCTCCACCGCCACCTTCCTAAACACCCCGCTCATCCTTTCCACCATGTCCCTGGAGCGATATGTAGCCATTTTTTACCCACTCCGTCGTCCCGCAATGTGGAGATCTGAATGGATATGGACCATCATTGTGAGTCTGTGGATCATCAGCTGCATCTTGCCCACCGTTGACTTCATACTGATGCGCCTCAAGCCCAATGTGAACATCCTGTCCACCCCAGTCCTCTGCAAGACTACTATACTCAATGCTTCTCCCATTCAGGCTTTATTTAAAGTGAGCCTCAACGGGATCTTCTTTGCTGTGGTGGCCGTGGTCATCCTCTTCACCTATATACGGATCCTGCTGGAGACCCGGCGGATGCGACAGGATAGGACGACTGTAAGGAAGGCCCTACACACTGTGTTACTCCACGGTCTCCAGCTGCTCCTCAGCATGATGGCCTTTTCTCAACCCATTGCAGAACTCTTGCTTGTCCAGCGAGTGAGCTTGTCTCAGGCAGATATGTCTTTTCTATACTATGTCTGCTTTAATTTGTTCCCTCGGTTTCTGAGCCCGCTCATTTATGGAATCAGAGATGAAAAGCTCAAAAGTTACATAAGGAAAGTCCTGCCTTGTTATGGGGCTCGTGTTGACCCACATAAACTAGAAACTAAGTGAAAGTGGGTTTGTTTGGTACTGTTTTTTTTTTTGTTTTTTGTTTGGAAGCTTAATGAAATGTTTATTTACAGTTTTTTACAATGGCTATGACACTTTTTTCAATACATTTAACAAGTTTGCTAAACTCTTAACGCAGCAACACACCTAAAATACACAATTGGCAAAACAGTTAATTTTATGCTCAAAATCACACATTATAAACTAAACCTCTAAACTACTTTTCAAAATACAGTAATAAACGAACACACTACACCATGTCTAACAAAACACTGTAATCATGTTTCAAAATGAAATTATTGTTCAAAACACTAACACATGTTCCAACATAAACATTCAGTCAATCAGAACACACTGACAATAAAAACACTATCATCAGCTGACATTACAGAAACTCCATTAGTTTATGTGTCAGCTCTGCCCTTATATTTGAAGTCTCGTTACAGTCTCGTTACAAATGCATGCATTTTCTTTCGTTTATGGCAAAAATTCTATACAAAACGAAGAAAAAAAATTGCTTTATAAAATTTACAGTTTATGTAAAAAAAATACAGACACAGAATTTCTGCAGTACAGACTTTTTTTGCAGAAGGACATCACTGCAAACATGTCATGACTGTCAGTGACCACCTGAGGGCGCTGTAGTTCAATGGACACTGAGTAAAACTACAGCGCCCAAAAAGACTACATTTCCATACATTCTTTCGTGCACACACCCGGTCTGTCATCTACACTGATTTCAACCACAGCTGTCTCCAATCTCCGTTGATTACCTGGACTATATATTACCATTCCACCTCTGTTTGTTACTGCGTCGTTTGTCTATCATGTCAGCTCTGGTATGTTGTTCTTGATCTCGTTCTTGTATCTTGCTTAAGTCTAGTTCGTGTTTAATCTGTTTTAGTTTCTTGTTTTGTTGTTTGTATGTTATTTTGTTACTTTGCACTTTGGATTTTGGATTTTGTTCACTGTTACTGCACTATTTAATATTAAATCTGCACTTGGATCCATACCCTTTTTGTTCCTGTTTTTGTTCTGTTTTTATCACGCTTAATGTGACAAAACAAGAAAAGCACCACAATTATAATAAAATAACAAAGTAATCTTTTATACTGCCCGGTCTTTTGCCACATGTTCTTATCCACATTATACTTGATATCTTCTGTGGCCCGGCACGGTAACTGTGGCCCTTTGGCCTATTATGTTTTTCCTACGGCGACATCCCCAGCCTTGTCAACATTGAAAATTTCATGTGGTACTTGATTGGCCTTCAACTTCATGACTCTCTGAAAGTAATTAGACACAGTGTATGCAAATGCTGTATATGTACTGTAAGTACTAATGAACTCCAGGTTTAAAGAGTAGTTTACTGCAAAACACACTGTGTATAGTACAGTAATGACTGTATTGCAAAATCTTACATGGACGTATTGGTGACAGTTCTTTGATGTGCTCACTGTTCCTTTCAAAAACCTCAAGAGTCCACTATTAGAACATATGATCATGTGATTGGAAAAACCAAAACAAGACATGAGTGTGCTTTCTAGATGGGAATCAGCTGTCATATATATTTATTTATTTATTTATTTATTTATATAACCGCAATATGCTGTTTCTCATTGGCAATTGAATAAAATACAGGGAATAAACTTGTGTTTCAATTCACAGTTAGAACAGCTGTTCCTTTTGACTTTATCCTATATAATTTCTGTTTAGAACATGGTGTTATCTGTTCTGACATACTGTGTTAAAGCATTTGTAAATTTGACTGTAAAATTACATTGTTTTGTTCTTGGTTGTGCTTGTGTGTAAAAGAAGTTTAAGCATTTTAAATTTGTGTTAACTGGATGCATTTTGTGTCAAAACAACAAGAAATGTGTTAATTGTATAGCCCACGAAGACGGATGTTGTGCTGTGTTAAGAGTTTAGGAAACTTGTTAAATGTATTGATAAAAGTGTCATAGCAATTGTAAAAAACTGTAATGATGAATGCTTATAATTGTGCTAAGTACATTCTTAAACTTCATTTAAACTGATATGTTACATTTTTACAAACAGCCAGTTTTTAAGTATCCAGCGCACTTTTTTACCAATATTCCTTTAGTTTTTAATACCAATAAAACAAAATAGAAATTTACCACATTGAGCTTCTTCCTAAAATATCCTCATTGGACAGTTCTGAGATTGATTATGTTGACTGCTACACATCTTGGTATCTGGTTAGATGGTATCTGGTCATTTGAAACTCACATAAACAAATTGCTCAAAAAGGTTAAAGCCTGTATTGGTTTTCTTTAAAGAAACATGGATGTTGTTTT